>NW_028322234.1:19362334-19515863 GCF_059928025.1 Delphinapterus leucas
AGTCAAGAGATGATGGTGTCTCTTAACTAGTGTTGACCTTAGAACTAAAGGATCCAGGTTGAGATCATGATTCCCCTAATGATAGTATTGATCATAGGATTTTTTGAGGTCCATGTAGGAG
Source organism: Delphinapterus leucas (assembly GCF_059928025.1). NCBI lineage: Eukaryota > Metazoa > Chordata > Mammalia > Artiodactyla > Monodontidae > Delphinapterus > Delphinapterus leucas. The sequence goes on from NW_028322234.1 coordinate 19,362,456, forward strand.
ACGTATCCCTAATCATAGTTGCCATCATGTGTGTTTGTAGGCTCCAAATCATGAGATAATGGTGAAGATCATGGAATCCAGGCAAGTGATGACGTGGACCTTAAATATTACATAGACCATCTGATTTTCAGAAATCTAGGTAAGCGATGATGGTGTCCCCAACACGTGTTAGTACCATGTTGTTTGCAAATATTCAGGTAAAAGAATGATACGGGGCTTACAAACACTGATAACTGTGAGATCTAGTTTAGCCAGTTTTCTAGTTTAGAGCTAATGTGTGTTTAACTTTAGGAATGAATGAGAGATTTGAAGGTATCCCGGTAAGTATGCATAACGTTCTCCACCACAGTGTTGACCATGAGATTTTTACAGGTACAAGGTCAAGAAATGATGGTACCTGTAACAACAGTGTTAACCTTGAAGTTCTGCCAGTGTTCAGGTAGCATTGATGTGCCCATAAAGTTGGAAGTGACAAAAGTTCTTTGCCAGTGTCCTGCTAGGAAAAGTTATGTCCTTAAATACATCTGTCACAGTGTGTTTCTTTTAGGTTCCAGTCAGGGGATCACAGTGACCCTAACAATGGTGGTTAATGACACTTTGCTGGATGCAGTAAGTGACTATGTGAGTCTTACCACGCTATAGCCCTTCTGACCTTCAGAAATCTAGGTAAATTATGATGGTGTCCCGAACATCTGTGTCACCATGTTTTGCTTTGTTTTTGCAGATATCAGGTAAGAAAAGTTAGTGCTCTCATAAACACTACTAAGAATTAGCCCTTACTGTTCACTAGGTTTTTTACAAGTGTCCAGTCAACAAAGGATATTGTTACTAACAAAGGTGCAAACAATGGAATACAGTAAGTATCCAGGAGAAAAAAGATGTGTAAGTAGAAACATTTGTAACAATGTGTTTGTCGGGTTTCAGTCCGGAAAGCATGATGAACTTTACCATGGTCATTGACAGGGATTTTGCTGGTGTCCAGGTAAGTGTGAACTTTACCATGGTCATTGACAGGGATTTTGCTGGTGTCCAGGTAAGTGATGATGTGGGCCTAAACCATAGCACAGGCCATCTGATTTTCAGATATCTAAGTAAGTGACAATAGTGTCCCTAACACTTAACATGTTTTTATTATAGCTATTTAAGTAAGAAATGATAGAGTCCTTACCAATTTTAGAGGCCGTGAGTGTTTACATTTTATATTTTGAGAGAAAATTTGTTTTACCTTCCAAGTGTCCAGAGGTTACAAGTCTACAGGTAATTATGGTGTTCTTTCCTACAGTAGTAACCATGGGATGTTTGCAGGTATACAGTTAGGAAATGATGGTCTTACCCCCAAAATGATGCTGACCTTGGAATGCTGCTTATATGCAGGTAGAGTTGATGTGTCCCATAATAATAGAAGTAAACAAGGTTATTATTTGCAGGTACGCTGGTAGAATAAATTGTGTCCTTTGACACGTACTTCATAATATGTTTTTCAGGCTCCTACCAAGACATAGTGGTAAACCTAACAGTGCTCATTAATGGGGACACTGCTAATGTCCAGGTAAGTGATGATGTGGGCCTAAACCAGAGCACAGGCCATCTGACCTTCAGAAATGTAGGTAAGTGGTGATGGTGTCCCTAACACTTTCTGACCATGTATTTGGTACAGCTATTCCATTTAGAATAATAGGGTCCTCACCAATTCTAGTAACCATGATCGGGGGTAGCCTATAATCGGTACTTAATGTGAGACATGGCTGGTATCAAGGTATGTGATAATGAGGGCCTAAACAACAGCCCAGGCCATCTGATCTTCAGAGAGATAGGTAAGTGATGATGGTATCAATAATACTTAAGATAATTTTATTGCATGCTATTGAGGTATGAAAATGTAGAGTCCTTACCATTCTAGAAACCATGGGTTTTCATTTTTTTATATTTTAGAGAAAATTTATATTTATTCATTAGAGTGCCGAGTGAGCATGTGTTCAGGTAACAGTCATGGTGTTCCACAACACAGAGGTAACGTGGGGATTTTGTAGGTGTACATTCACCAAATGATGGCCTCGTGACAATGGTATTAACCTTGGGGTACTGGAAGTATCCATGTCTAGTTGATGTGTCCCATAATGATAGAAATAACCAAGATTATTTACACATACCCTGGTAGAAGAGGTTGTGTCCTTAAACACATTTGTTAAATTTTTTTCAGGTACCGGTTAAGAGATCACAGTTAAGCTCTCAGTGGACATCAGTGGGATTTTGCTCTTAATCAGGTAAAGATAATGTGGGTCTTACCACAATACAGACCTCAAATCTGATCCTCAAATATCTAGGTAAGTGAGGATGGTGTCCCTAACATTTGTGTTACCATATTTTTTTGCTGGTATCTCATCACAGTCTTTGATAGTATACAAATATGGAATTACGTTACATTAACCCACGGGAGACCTTCTTTATTTCAGATATCTAGAAATGAATGATGTTATAGAAACTCTTTTATTAACCTCTTATTTGGCATGTATGCTGTTAAGTTAATTTGTTCATAACAACACTGGTAAGCATGAGATTTTACTATCTTCTTGTTTAGAACTAATGTGTATTTAACATTCGCAGTGATAGGTTTGCAGGCATCCAAGTAATTTATCTTATTCTCCATCACACCTAATTGCCCATGGGATTGATTGATTTATTCATTTATTTTTGGCCGCGCCATGCAGCGTGTGGCATCTTAGTTCCCCGACCAGGGATCGAACCCATACCCCGTGCAGTGGAAACATGGGGTCTTAACCACTGGACCACCAGGGAAGTCCTCGACCATGGGATTTTTGCAGGCATCCGTCCAAGAGAGGATGATGTCTTTTTCTAAGGTATGACTCTGGACTTCTGCAAGTATGCAGGCAACATTGATGGGTCCTGAAATCGTATAAGTGACAAAGGGAATTTGCAGGTGTTCAGGTAGAATAAGATGTGTACCAAACACATTTTTCACGATGTGTTTTTCAGATTCATGTCAAGATGTCATGGTGAGCTTATCAATGATAGTGAACATGGGATCTCAAGGTAAGTGATGATTTGGTCCTAAACCACAGCACAGACCATCTGGTCTTCATATACATAGGTAAGGGGTGATATATCCCTGACACTTCTTGTTACCATGATTTTTACAAGTATTCAAGTAATAAATGGTAGATTCCTAATCAATTCTTATAACCATTGGTTTCCACATCTTACATTTTAGGGAAAAATTATGTTTCACTTTGTGATCGCTGAGGTATTGTACGTATCCAGGTAATTATCATGGTCTTCCCCATCCCCGCCCCCAGGTAGTAATCATGGGATTTTTATAGGGGTTTTGCAAGAAATTATGATGTTATCTGATAATGATATTGACCTTGAATTAATCCAAGTATCCAGATAGACTTGATATGCTCTGTAATGATGGAGTCACCATGGTTATTTGCATATGTTCTGGTAAAAAAAAGTTGTGTCCTTTAACATATATTTCACAAGGTGGTTGTCAGGTTCCTATCAAGATACCATGATAAATTAAACAGTGGTCATTAACAGGGGGACATTTCTGATATCTAGGTAAGTGATGATCTTCATATCAGAGACCATCTGATCTTCATATATCCACGTAAATGATGTTGGATCACTTACATGGGTTTTATGTGTGAGTTCTTAGCAGGTCGTCAGGTAAGAAATGATAATGTTTTGCCAGTTCTAGCGACCGTGTTATTCTGTGGTTTTATATTTCACAGAAAATGTATGTTTAACCCTGTGAGTATTGAGTAATCTGCATTTACTCAGGTAACTGTCCTGGAATTCTGCTTCATAATAGTAACCATGGGGTTTTGTAGATGTAAAGTCAAGAGTTGATGGTGTCTCTAAATATGGCTAGACCTTGAATACTGCAAAAATCTAGTTGATGGGTCCCGCAGTGGTGGAAGTGAAGAAGGTTATTTGCAGGAATTCATGTGGGAAATGTGTGTCCGTAGATAAAACATTTGTCACCATGTGTTTTTCAGGCTCCAGTCAAGAGATCATAGTGAACCTCATCGTCATCATCAAGAGACTTTGCATGAATCCCAGTAAATGATGATGCGAGCCTTAAGCACCTTACAGATCATGTGATCTTCAGATTGAGGTAAATGTGGATGATGTCACAGTAGTAACCATGGGATACTTGCAGGTGTGCAGTGAAGAGTTGATGGCGTCTCTAACAGTGGTGTAGAGCTTGGACTACTGCAAATATCAGGTAGGTCGATAGGTCCTACAGTGATGGACGAGGAAGGTCATTTAAGGTATCCAGGTGAAAATGTGTCTCCCTGGACACATTTGTCACAATGTATTTTTCAGGGTCCAATCAAGAGACCATGGTGACTTCATAAGTGATTGTTAACAGAGACTTTGCTTATATCCAGGTAAGTGATGATGTGTCTTTAAGCCCCCTTCAAATATCTGATCTTCAGATTTCTTGGTAAGTGAGGATGGTGTGTCTAACATTTGTGCACCATGTTTTTTTTTTTAAGATATTCAGGTAAGAAGTGACACTGTCTCAACCAAATCTAGTAAGCATTAGACCTTACAGGATGAGAATTTAAATATAATGTATGTTGAACCTAGGTAGTGCTAGAGGTATATGCAGTTAAGGGACCCTACAGGTCCATACCACAGTACTGATCTGGAGATTTTTACATGTGCCCTGCAGAGAGGTGGTGGTGTCTCTAAGAACATTATTAGCCTTGAAGTACTGCCAGGTTGATGGTTCCCTCATTGATGAAAGTGACCAAGATTATTTGCAGGTGTCATTGTAGAGCAAGTTGTTTTCTTAAATGTATTTGTCATGTATATTTTTTTGAGATTCCAGTCAAGGAATCATGGTGAATCTAACAGTGGTCATTACCAGGACATTGCTAGTAACCAGGTGAGTGATAAAGTGGGTCTTACTACAATGCAGACTGTCTGATCTTCAGTATCTAGTAAGTGAGGATGATGTCCCTAACACATGTGTTACGTTTATTGCCGGTATCTCATTAAGGTCTTTGCTAGTAAGGATGTATGATATTATGGGATATTAACTCATTAGAGACTTTAGTTGTTTCCACACATCTAGGTAATTAATTAATGACGTTCCCATGATTCTTATAATAACCTTGCTTTTGGCATGTATACAGTTAAGAAATTAATTCTTCCTGAACAACACTAGTAAGCAAGAGCATCAACTGTATTCTTGTTTAGAAATAATGTGTTTTTTATACTCTTGATAATAGATATGCAAGTATCCAAGTAATTTATCACATTGTCCATCACAGCGATATTGACCATAGAATTTCTACAGGCATCCCTTCAAAAAAAGAAGGTACCTCTTACTAGGCTTGGACCTTGGAGTTCTGCAGTTACCCAGCTAACACTGATGAGTTACAAAATGATACAACTGACCAAGGGAATGTTTTCGCTGTACAGGTAGAACAGGACATGTACTGAACATTTCCCACAACACGTTTGTCAGGTATTTCAATGGTAGTTAACAAGGCACCTAGCAAGTATGGAGGTAAGGGATGATTTGGGCCTAAACAACAGCATAGATCATGTGATCTACATATATTTAGGTAAGTGATAGGAAGTGTCTCTCACACTTCTTGTTAGAATGATTTCTTTGCAGGTATTCAGGTAAGAAATGATAGAGTTCTTACCAATTCTAGTAACCATGTGTTCATACATCCATATTTTACAGAAAAGTTATGTTTACCAGTGTAAGTGTTCAGGGATTGATCGTGTTGGTAATTGGAGTTTCTCACCACACTGGTAAGGATAGGATTTTTGCAGGTGTCCAGTGAAGAAATGATGGTCTCTCATGACCATGGTATTAACCTTGATTTAATGCTAGTATTCAGGTAGAGTTGATGTGTTAGGTAATAATAGAAGTGAACAGGGTGATGTGCAGGTGTACTGGTATAACAGGTTGGGTCCTTAAACACATTTTATCCATGTGTTTTTTCAAGTTCCTGTGAAGAGAACACAGTGAACCTAAGAATGATTGTTAATGGAAGCTTGCTCATAACCAAGTAACTGAAAAGTGGGTCTAACCACAATGTAGACTATCTAATTTTCAATATCCACGTAAGTGTTGTTGGTGTCCTAACACTGGTGATACCATACTTCCGTTTTGTTTTTGGTTTTTTTTTGGCAGGTATCCTGTTAAGGTCTTTGCTAGTATACAGATATGAGATGATGTGGCATTAACTTATTAGAGACTTTCTTATTTTCAGATCTCTACATAATTAAAGTTTCCAAGGCTCTTAAATTTGTTTTTGGCATGTATGCAGTTCAGAAAGTAACATGTCCCTAATAATACTACTAAGAATAAGATTTTATTATTTATTTGGAAACACTGTGTATTTAACACTTGGAATGATCCTGCAACATATATGTATCCAGGTGATCTATCATATAGTCGACCACTGCTTTATTGACTCCGGAATTTTTGCAGGTATCCCTTCAGGAGAGCAAGGAGTCTCTTTCTAGGGTATGACATTGCAGTTCTGCAAGTACACAGGTAACGTTGATGGGATACAAAATGATACTGTTGACTGAGGAAATCTGATGGTGTACCCTAGGATAATATGGATATCACAAACATTCTCTGAATGTGTTTCCGGACTCCTGTCAGGACATGATAGTGAGCTACCAGTGGTAGATAACAGGGGACGTTGGTGGCATCTAGGTAAGTGATGATGTGGGCCTAAAGCACATCACAGACCATGTGTCCTTCACGTACGTAGGTAAGTGATGATGGCGTTCCTAACGCTTCTCGTTAGCGTGATTTTGTTGCACACGTTCAGGTGAGAACTTCTAAGAGTCCTTACTAATTCTAGTAAACACGAGTTTACACTTTTCGTATTTTAGTTAGAATTTGTTTAATCCTGTAAGTATTGAGGAGTCGTTCACCTCCAGGTAGTTGTTGTGACGTCTCTCCGCTGCCGTATCCATAAGATGTTTGCAGGTACCCAGGTAGGTGCCACTGGTCTCTCCTGACAACAGTGTTGACCTTGAATGGATGCAAGGAGCCAGGTAGAGTTGATGTGTTCTCTAATAATGGACGTGAACAAGGATAGGTGCAGGCACCCTGGTAGAAGAAGTTGTGTCTTGCACACATTTGTTGCATGTATTTCATCAGGTTCCTGCTAGGAGAACGGGGTGAACCTAATGGTTCCTAGCGTAACACTTAAACAGGTGCGTGTTAAAGTGCGTCTTACCACAGCGCAGACCGTGTGAACTTCAATGTCTAGGTAAGTGAGGACGCTGTTCCTAACAGTTGTGTTAATGTCTTTTATTTATTTATTGTTTCTGCAGGTATCCTGTAAAGAAGCGTTACTGCCTCACAGTGTCCTTGACCTCAGAGTCAAGTCCCGGAAGTATTGAGGTGGAGTTGATTTCATAACGATGGAAATGACCAAGGTTGTTTGCAGGTGTCCCGCTAGAGCAAGTTGTGTCCTTTTACACGTATATCATCACGTGCTTTTCCGGTTCCTGTCAAGAGATGAAGCTTGGAGCGGTCATTCTCTGGGGACACGTATGGTATCCAGGTAAGTCGTGATGTGTAATGATGTGCACCTTCACCATATCAGACCATCCGCTCTTCACATTCGTAGGTCAGTGTCAGTGATTGAGTAAAGTTACCTACCGTGTGTGTTTCTTTTCCGAGTGGTCAGGTAAGAAATGACAGAATTTTACCCATCGTAGCAATCGTGAGACGCTGCTGTTTGCCATTTTAGAGAAAATTTGTGTTTAGTCGTGGGAGTGTTGAGCAGCTCGTGGGTATCCAGGTCACGATGATGGAATTGTGTGGCACGGCGTCTTTGCAAGTGAGCTGGGAATTGATGACGGCGTGTCTAACTTTGGCATCGACCTTGGAGTACGGCATGAATCCAGGGAGAACTGATGGGGCCTGCGGTGATGGCAGTGGGCAAGGTGGTTTGCAGTGTCCTAGTAGAAAAGGTGTGTCCACAGACGTATTTGTCTCAAAGCGTTCTTTACATTCTTGTCAAGAAGTCATGGTGAGTCTCGAAATGACCATTAATGGGACTTGGCTTGTATCCAGGTAAGTGACGACGTGGGCCTTTAGCTGCCTCAAACAGTCTGATCGTCACATACGTAGGCTAGCGTGGATGGTGTTCCTAACTGTTGTATTACCATGGTTTCGTGTTGGTGTTTTTGTAGCAGGTGTTCAGTTAAGAAGTGACATTGTCTCATGCAGTGCTAGTAAGTATTTGCCTTTTTTGTTAGAATTTTGACAGAACGTGTGTTGAATAGAACGCGTGTTTCAACAGTGACAGAGGGTAGTGCAGGTCCAGGCAACTTATTCTACTGTTGAAATATTAACCGTGAGGTTTCTTCCACAGGTACTCGTAGAAGAGGTGACCCTGGGCCTAACAGTGGTGTTGACCTTAAAGTGCTTCCAAAATCCAGGTAGTGCATATGCTTCCCCTAACGATGGAAGTGAGCAAGATTATTTGCAAGGTACAGATTTTGCATATAAAAAAGCACGTCCTTTACAGAATTGTGGAATGCATCTCTCAAGTTTCTAGCGTTCATTGTGACGTCATAATGAACGAAATCACAGTTGTCAGTGGGACCCTGCTAGTAACCAGGTATGTGATAAAGTGAGTCTCACCCCAATGCAGGTTATTAGGTTTTCGGATATCTAGGCGAATGAGAATGGTGTCTCTAACACGGTGCACTATGCTTTTTTTATAGGGTTCCCGTTAAGTCCTTTGGCTCGTGTACAGGTAGCAGACGACGTGACGTTAATTCACTGGATAACCTTCTTTTTTTCAGGTAGGTAGGTAATGAGTGATATTTGAAAGATTCTTAAATTAACCTTGTTTTGGCATGTAGTATTTCAGAAATGAGTTTGTCCCTAATAGTATTAGTCAGCATGAGAAATTCTTCTTCTTCAGAGATCATTTTTGTTACACTATTGTGATGGTTTCCAGGTAATTTATTGTATTTTCCATACCCATAATACTGACCATGGGATTTTTGCAGGTATCCCTTCAAAAGAGGAAGGTTCTCTTGTTACGGTTTGACCTCAGGTTTCTGCAGTTACGCAGAGAATGTTTATGCATCCGTAAATGATAGAAATGACCAGTGGAATTTGCAGGTGCACAGGTAGAATGAGGTGTGTACTGAGCACATTTTGCGTGATGTGTTTCCAGATACATGTCAAGATCCCTAGGTGGGCTTCTCAGTGGCAGTTAACATGTGACATTGCTGGTATCGAGGTAAGTGATGGCCTGGGCCTAAACCACAGCACAGGCCTTCTGGCCTTCACGTGTCTTGGTGAGTGATGTTGTGCTCTCACACTCAGATTAACGTGGTTTCTTTTTTTCATGCAGGTATTCAGGTAAGAAATGATAGAGCTTTACCAATTCTAGAAAACACGTTTTCGCTTTTTGTATCAGAAGAAGTCTGTGCTTCACCCTGTGCGTGTTGAAGGATGACACATACCTAGGTATTTATCACGGTGTCCCCAACCCCAGTAGTACCCACAGGTTTTTTGCAGGTATCCAGTGAAGTAATGATGATTTTATTTGACATCAGTCCTGATCTTTCATTAATGAAAACATCCAGGCTTGGTTGGTGTACTCCATAAGGATATTTGCAGATATCCTGGGAGAAAAAGTTGTGTCCTTTAACAGAGCTTTCCGAATGTCTTTTTCAGGTTCCTGTCAAGGCATCCCTTTGAACCTAGCGTTGCTGTTCACGGGGGACACTGTTAGAGTGCAGGTAAGTGACGATGTGGGCCTAACTCACGGCACAGGCCCTCTGATCTCCAGATGGCCCGCTAAAGGATGATGGCGTCTCTCAGGGTTTTAGTTACCACAGTTTCTTAGCTGGTATTCAGGCAGAAAACTATAGAGTCCTTACTGATTCTGAAAACAAGTCGTTTTCACCTTTCATAACTTAGAGAACATTTTTGTTGAACCCTGTGAGTGTTGATGCATTGCCACATCCACGTAATTAACATTATGTCCTCAAGCGCAGCAGTAACCGTGGAAACGTTGCAGGTGTCCCATAAAGAAACACTGTCTTACCTGGCAGCGGTCTAGACCTTGGAATACCGCAAGTATTCAGTTCCAGTTGATGGCCTCATAACGATGCAGTGACCGAGGTTCCTGCAGGTGTCCTGGAAGAATAATTGCATCCTTTCACACGTACATCATAATGTAGTTTTCAGGTTCCTGTCGAGTGACCTCAATGAACCTGACAGTGGTCATTCAGGGGGGACATTTCTGGTGTCCAGCTATGTCACGAGGTGCACCTTCGCTACGTGAGACCTGCCGGTCTTCGTGTATCTACTTAATCGATGTTGATTGCTTGAACTCGTTTTACCATGTGTTTTCTTTTCAGATATTCAGGTAGAAATGACAATAGTGTTTTTTTTTACCAATGCTAGCAAACGTCTTACTTTTTCATCTTAAAGAGGAAATGTGTGTTTAAGCATGTGAGTGTTGCGCAATCCATGGGTATTCACGTAATAAAACTGGAGTTGTAGGTCACACAGGTGTTCCCCTAGTATTTTTGCAGGTAAGAAGTCAAAACATGATGGCGTCTCACAATGGCATAGATCTTGCAGTAATACAAGATTTCAAGTAGAGTTGATGGGTCCTGCAGTGATGGAAGTGGAGAAGGTTATTTGAAGTGTCCTGGGAGAAAAGATATGCTGTAGACACATTTGTCACAATTTGTTTTTCAGGTTTCTGTCAAGAGACGACGATAAACCTCGTAATGCTCAATGACGGGACTTTGCTTTCATCTGGTCAGTAACGATGCAGACCTATGTTTATTGAGGACCCTACAAATAATCTGCCCATCTGACAGGTAGGTAGGTTAAGTGTGGATGGTTTGGTAACTTTTCTGTTACTATGTTTTTTTCCTAAAGAGGTCAGTTAAGAAATGATATTGTCCCAACCAATGCTACTAATCGGTTTAGAGTTCAGGTAGAATGTATGTTTCACCTTAGCAGTGGTGGAGGGATGTGCAGGAATCCGGGTAAGTTACCCTGCTGTTCCACCCCAGCCCGTTGAGCATGAAATTTTCACAGGTACTCAGACAAGAGGTGATCGTGTGCCCAACCGTGGTGTTAACCTTGAAGTGCCTGCAGGACCCACATAGTGTTGATGATTCCCCTAATGATGCCAATAATCAGAATTAATTACAGGCAGGCTTTTTTAGTTTTGTCTTTAGGTGAAACGGTTTTTTTGCCGTAAACTCCCTTGTCAAATGTGTTTCTTCATGTTATATTAGTGGTGACATTGCACTGAACCTAGTGACGGTCGTTAATGGGACCCTGCGAGTAGCCAGTTAAGTGGAGCTGAGGACCTTACAGCAGAGTATAGACCAAGTGTCTTCAGATGTCTGCATAAGAGAGGATGATGTCCCAAAGCCCGAACACAGTGTTCCCGTGGTTTTTCTCCCTGCAGATATCCTGTTACGGTGTTTGCTAGTATGAAGGTACGAGATGTCACATGAATTCATTAGACCTTCTTATTTTCAGGTATGTATGCAATGAATGGTATCTTGAAGACTCTTGATATTTTAACTTACAGATACTATATTAGCTTTATGTTTGGCTCGTGCGCCGTAAAGGTATTAATTTGTCCCTAACAACACAGGGAGACACGATGTTTTACTATATTCATGTTCCAAAATACCATTTTATAGCCTCCTACTGCTAAGAGGCTCTGCAGCTATCCAGGTAATTTATCCTATTGTTCATCACCAGAGTAGTGAGCATGGAATTTGAAATACCTCTTCAAGAGAAGAAGGTATCTCTTACTAGGGTTTAGTCCCAGACTTCTGCAAGTGCCCAGGTAATGTTGATGAGTCTCAGAAGTATGCAACTGACCAAGGGTATCTGAAGGTGTACCCTAGAATGATATGGATATCAGACACATTCCCTCAATGTGTTTTCAGACTCCTGTCAGGACGTGATGGTGAGCTACCAGTGGTAGATAACAGGGGACGTTGGTGGCATCTAGGTAAGTGATGATGTGGGCCTAAAGCACATCACAGACCATGTGTCCTTCACGTACGTAGGTAAGTGATGATGGCGTTCCTAACGCTTCTCGTTAGCGTGATTTTGTTGCACGCGTTCAGGTGAGAACTTCTAAGAGTCCTTACTAATTCTAGTAAACACGAGTTTACACTTTTCGTATTTTAGTTAGAATTTGTTTAATCCTGTAAGTATTGAGGAGTCGTTCACCTCCAGGTAGTTGTTGTGACGTCTCTCCGCTGTCGTATCCATAAGATGTTTGCAGGTACCCAGGTAGGTGCCACTGGTCTCTCCTGACAACAGTGTTGACCTTGAATGGATGCAAGGAGCCAGGTAGAGTTGATGTATTCTTTAATAATGGACGTGAACAAGGATAGGTGCAGGCATCCTGGTAGAAGAAGTTGTGTGTTGCACACATTTGTTGCATGTATTTCATCAGGTTCCTGTTAGGAGAACAGGGTGAACCTAATGGTTCCTAGCGTAACACTTAAACAGGTACGCGTTAAAGTGCGTCTTACCACAGCGCAGACCGTGTGAACTTCAATGTCTAGGTAAGTGAGGATGCTGTTCGTATCAGTTGTGTTAATGTCTTTTTTTTTTTGCAGGTATCATGTTAAGATCTTTGCTTGTTAAGCCTGTATGAGATCACGTGATATTCAGTGATTCAAGACGTTCTTATATTGAGATATCTACATAATTTCTGATTTCAGTGTCTTATATTGACTTTGTTTTTGACATGTGATCTGTTAGGAATTTAATGTGTCCCTAATAATACTGGTTGGGATGAGATTTTTAGTAGTCTTCTTTAGAGATAATGTGTATTTAACACAGTAGTGAGAGATGCATTTGCAGATGGGACCTTGCTGGTGTCCAGGTAAGTGATGATGTGAGCATAAAGCACAGCACAGGCCTTCGGAACACCGGATATTTGAGTAAGTAAGGATGTGTCCTAACACTTCCTGTTACCATGGGGTTTTTTTCAGGGATCAGGGTAAGAAATAATAGTGTCCTTGCCAATCTGGAAAGCAATAGTTTTCCCTTTTTATAGTTTAGAGAAAATTTAACACTCTTAAGTGTCGAGGGATTGCACATATGCAAATATTTATTATGGATTTCCCACCACACTACTTCCCATAGGGTTTCTCAGATGTCCAGTCAAGAAAGTATGGCTTTCCAACCTTGGTGTTGACCTGGGAGTCCTGCAAGTATCCAGATAGAGTTGATGCGTCTTATAATGATAACGTAATCGAGGTGTCCTGGTAGGAAGGCCATATCTCATGTCTTTTCCAGGTTCCTGTCCAGACCTCACTCTGAACCTAGCGTTGGTGTCAATGGGCGACAGTGTTGGGGGGCAGCTGTGTGACGATCTCGGCCTCACCCACAGCACAGGTTATCTGACCTGCGCATACGTAGGTAAGTGATGAGTGTGAGCCTGACACTTGTTACAATGGCTTGTTTGCAGGTATTCAGGTTAGGACCGATTCCTTTCCAGTTCTTAAAACATTAGCTTTCAGTTTTCATATACCTACGTACATGAAGATCAGACCATCTGTTTTTCATGTACGTAGGTAAGTGTTGATGGCATTCCTAACACTTCTTGTTAGCTAGATTTTGTTGCAGGTATTCAGGTAAGAAATGCTAAAATTTCTTAATAATTGTAGTAACCATGAGTTTATGTTTTTTACGTTTTAGAGGCTAGTGATATTTAACCCTGTGAATGTTGTAGGTTGATCATATCTTGTAAGTGTTTTGAACTTGCCACCACAGTCGTAACCATCGGTTTTTTGCAGGTGTCCAGTTAAGAGGTGAAAGTCTTACCCGACATTGTTGTTGACCTGAATTAACGCACGTACCCAGGTAGAGTTGATGTGTTCCATAATAATGGAAGTAAACCAGGTTAGGTGCAGGTGTCCTGATAGAACAAATTTTAATCTTTTTCTTTTTAATTAATTCAGTTATTTAATTTTGGCTGCATTGGGTCTTTGTTGCTGCCTGTGGGCTTTCTCTAGTTGCAGCGAGCAGGGGCTACTCTTCGTTGTGTTGCTCAGGCTTATCATTATGGTGGCTTTTCTTGTGTGGAGCACGGGCTCTAGGCACGTGGGCTTCAGTAGTTGTGGCTCTTGGGCTCTAGAGAGCAGGCTTAGTAGTTGTGGCGCACGGGCTTAGTTGTTCTGCGGCATGTGAGATCTTCCCAGATCAGGGCTCGAACCCGTGTCCCCCTGCATTGGCATGTTGATTCCTAACCACTGCGCCACCTGGGAAGTCCCACAAATGGTATATTTAAACACATTTGTTGAATGTGTTTTTCAGGTTCCTGTCACGAGATAACTGTGAACATAACAGTGGTTGCTAACAGAACCTTGCTTTCAAACAGGTAAGTGATAAAGTGGATCCTACCACAGTGAAGACCCTCTGATCTTCAATATGAAGGTAAGTAAGTATTGTGTCCCAAACATTTGTGTTACCATGTTTGTTTTCAGTTATTAGTATACAAGTATGAGATGTTGTGATGTTAACTCATTAAAGACATTCTGATTTTTAGATATCTATGTAATTAATTTTTGAGACTCTAATATTTACCTTGTTGGCATGTGTGTAGTTAAGAAATTAATTTGACCCTAATTATATTAGTACAAATGAGATTTTTTTGTATTCTGTTTAGAGATGACATGTATTTAATACTTGTAGTGATGAACAGATATGCAGGTGATCCAGGTAATTTATCATATTGCCATCACTGAGTTAGTGACCTTGGGAATTTTTTCAGGTATCCCTTCAAGAGAAGATGGTGTTTCTTCTCAGGAATTGACCTTGAACTCCTGCAACTAGCCAGATAATGTGGATGGGTACCAAAATGGTACAAGGGACCAAGGAAATTTATAGCTTTAGAGGTAGGATGATTTATGTGCCCCAAACATATTCCACACTGTGTTTTTCAGATTCATGTCAAGACATCCTGGTGAGCCTATTAATGGTAGTTATTGTGGGTCATTGCTGGTATGGAGATAGGTGCTGGTGTGGGGCTTCACCACAGCACATTCCATCTGACCTTCGTATACCTAAGTAAGTAATGATGTGTCCTCCTATGTCTTGTTACCATGATTTTTGAAGGTATTGAGGTAGGGAATGATAGTCTTTACCGCTTCTAGATACCATGAGTTTTCATTTGTTCTATTTCTGGAAATGTTCACTTTTACCCGTGTGAATGCTGAGGTATTATGTGAATACAGGTACTTATCATGGCGTTCCCCATCACACTACTAGTCATAGGATTTGTACAGGTGTCCAGTCAAAGAAGGACATTTTATCTAACGTTGGTGTTGACCTTGGATTGCTGCAAGTATGCAGGTAGATGGATGCGTCTCCTAATGATGAAGTGACCACCATTATTTGTGGGTGTCCTGGTAGAAAACGTTGTGTCCTTTAACAGGCATCTCATATTATTTTTCTAGGTTTGTGCGAAGAGATCTTGATTAAACTAACAATGCTCATTAATGGTGGACATTGCTTGTGTACAGGTAGGTGACCATATGGACTAAACCAGATATGGAGTAAACCAGAGCACAGGTCATTTGATATTTACATAGCTGGGTAAGTCATGATAGTTTCCCTAACAACTGTTGTTACCATTTTTCTTTGCAGGTATTCAGGTAGGAAATGACTGTTCTTACCAATTCTAGAAACCATGAGTTTTCATTTACCTTATTTTAGAGAAAATTTTTAATGAGCCATGTGAGTGATGAGCACTTGCCATATTCGGGTGATTGTCATGATGCTCGTAACCATGAGACTTTGCAGGTGCCCCATAATGAAATGCTGTCATA
This sequence comes from Delphinapterus leucas, assembly GCF_059928025.1. Classification (NCBI taxonomy): domain Eukaryota; kingdom Metazoa; phylum Chordata; class Mammalia; order Artiodactyla; family Monodontidae; genus Delphinapterus; species Delphinapterus leucas. The sequence continues at coordinate 19,378,332 of NW_028322234.1, forward strand.
TTTGACAGTGCCCTCGACCTTGGCGTACTACAAGTATTCAGGTAGAGTTGATATTCTCATGGTGAAGGAAATGTCTAAGGTCGTTTGAAGGTGTCCTGCTACGAGTTCTGTCCTTTTGAACCTGTAGCATGTGTTTTTCAGGATCCCGTCAAGAGATCAAGATAAAATGAATGGTTGTTATAGGGGGTCCTTTCTGGTGTCCAGGTAAGTGATGATGTGCACCTTCGCCACGTCGGAGCATCCTGCATTCACATCTCTAGGTAAGCGGTGTTGATTGGCTAAACTTGTTTTCCCATGTGATTCATTTCAGGTCTTCAGGTAAGAAATGATAGCGTTTTATCAATCCTAGCAGTCATATCATCCTACTGTTTTATATTTTTGAGAATTTATTTTGAACCCTGTGAGTGTTGAGCGATTCCCGGGTATGAATGCAATGATGACCGAGCGTGTGGCACAGTAGTGACCGCGGCGTTACTGCAGGTGAGCAGGGAAAAGAGGATGGAGTTTCTAACAGTGGCATAGACCTTGGAGGACTGCATGAACCCAGGGAGAGCTGATGGCAGGTCCTGCACGGAAGGCAGTGAATGGGGTTATCTGCAGGGTCCTAGTAGAAAAGGCATGTCCATAGACATATTTTACAGTGTGATTTTCAGGTTCCTGCAAAGACATCCTGGTAAAGATCATAATGATCGATAACAAGCCTTGATTGTATTGAGGTAAGTGATGGCGTGGACCTTTAGCCCCCTTCAAACCATCTGATCTTCATATATGTGGGAAAGTGTGGATGGTGTTCCTAGTGTTTCTGTTCCTGTGTTTTTATGCAGGTATGCAATTAAGAAATTATGTTTCCCAATCAGTGATAGTAGCATTAGCCACTTTTTTTAGAGTGTACATATAACGTGTGCTTAACCTCAGTTGTGACAGAGGCATCTGCAGGTGGCAGCTAAGTTATCCTAGTTCGGATTCACAGTATTGACCATGAGATTCCTACAGGTGCTCAGAGAAATCTGTCTCTAGCACTGATGTTGACATTGAAGTTCTGAAAGGTTCAGATAGGGTTGATGGTTCCCTGAATGATGTAAGTGACTAAGATTATTTGCTGGTGCCGTTTTTTCTTGTATTTATTTGTTTGATTTTGTTGTTGTTTTCTTTGGGTTTTTTCTTTTTCGTGTCACACAAGTGTTGTCCTTCAGTCCTTAAACACACTTGCCGTGAATGATTTTACATGTTCCAGCAGTTCTGATACCACAGTGGACGTAACAGTGCTCATGAATGGGACCTTGCTAGTTGACAGGTATTTGATAAAGTGGCTTTTACCCCAGTACAGGTCATTTGACCTCAGACACCTAGGTAAGTGAGCATGCGGTCTCTTCACACAGTGTTACCGTGGTTTCTGCAGGGATCCTGTTAAGGTCTTTGATGGTGAACAGGTATGAGATGACGTGACAATAACTCAGAGACATTCCCAATATCAGTATTTACAAAATTAATGTTTTTGAGACTCTTAAATTTACCTAGTTTTTTTCATACATGTGGTTACGAAGTTAATATGTCCCTAATAATACTAATAAGATTTTTATGTCCTTCTTTAGAGGTAACATGTACTTAACTACTAATGAAAGATGCAGGGATTCTTGTAATTTATCATGTTGACATCACAGCATTACTAGCTCAGGGATTATTGCAGGGAGCCCTTCTGAGAAGAAGGCGCCTCTTCCTAGGGTTTGACCCCAGTGTCTGCAGGCAAGTGTCCAGGTAGTGTTGATGGGTACCAAAATCATACCAGAAGTGACCAAGGGAATCTGGGGGTGTAGAGGTAGAATGACATGTGTACCAACTACATTTACTGCAATTTGTTTTGCAGATTCAGGATAACACGTCACAGTAAGCGCATCAGTGGTAGTGAACGTTGCAGCGTGTTGGTGTGGAGGTAAGGGATGATGTGGGTATAAACCACAACACAGGCGATCAACATTCACATATCTAGGTAATGCTGATGGGTCTGCACGCTTCTTGTTATCATGACTTTTTTTGCAGGTAGTCAGGTAAGAAATTGTAGACACCTTACAAATCTAGCAACCATGTTATCCTATAGTTTTATATTTTAGAAAACTTGATATTTAACCATCTGATGGTTGAGTGACAGATATCCATGTAATCCTCGTAGAGCTATGAGTCACAGTAATAACCAAGGTTCCATGAGGGTGTAAATGCAGGAGATAATGGTCTGTGTAACAGTGGCCTAGGCCTTGGAGTATAGCAAGATTCCAAGTAGATTTGCTGAGTTCTGCAGTGATGGTCATGACAGGGTTATCTTCAGGGTCCAGGCAGTAAGTAAACTTGTGTCCATAGGCACATTTGTCACAATGTGTTTTCCAGGTTCCTGTCTAGGGATCATGGTGAACTTCTTAATGATCATTAAAGGGACATGGCTTTTATCCAAGTAAGTGATAGTGTGTGCCTTTTGCAGGCGACAGGCCATGTGATCTTCGGATATCTGGGTAATGAATATGATTTCCCTAACACAGTGTTATCCTGTCATTTTGCAAGTGCTCTGTTAAGTCCTTTCCTAATATGCAGGTATTAGGTTATGTGACTTTAGCTCATTAGAAAGCTTCTTATTTTCATATGTGTTAACGATGATGCTTTCAAGACTACTTTAAGTATGGCTTTGGCACGTATGCAGTTCAGAAATTAAATTCACCCCAACAATACCAGTGAGCAGGATATTTGACTGTATTCTTGTTTAGGGATTATGGGGGGGGTTGTTTTTTTTTTTTTTTTTTGGTGGTACGCGGCCACTGTTGTGGCCTCTCCCGTTGCGGAGCACAGGCTCAGCGGCCATGGCCCACGGGCCCAGCCGCTCCGTGACGTGTGGGATCCTCCCAGACCAGGGCACGAACCCGTGTCCCCTGCATCGGCAGGCGGACTCTCAACCACCGTGCCACCAGGGAAGCCCGGGTTTATGGGTTTTATATACACAGAGTGCTAGATGGATCAGTAGATGGCCAGGTGGTTTCTCATACTGCCCATCAGTGGTTGTTATTCACTCTGGGATTTTTCCCGGCATCCCTTCAAGGGAGGAAGGTATGTCTTATTAACGTTTAATCTCAGATATCCAGTTATCCATGGAAGGCCGATGTGTCTTAAAATGATAGAATTTAACAAGGAATTTGTGGGTGTCCCAGTGGAATAAGATGTATACCAAACACAATTTACACAATTTTTTCAGCTTCATGTAAAGACATCACAGTGAACCTATCAACAGCAGGTAACAAGGCACATAGCAGGTATTGAGGTAAGTGATAATTTGGGCCTAAACCACAGCCCAGATCATGTGATCTTCACACATATGAGTAAGTGATGATCGTGTCCCTAACACTTGTGCTCCCCTATTTTTTTTTTTTGCAGGTATTCTGTTCAGGTCTTTGGTGGTACATAGGTATGAGATGTGACATTAACTCATTAGAGGATTGCTTATTTTCAGATATCTATGTAATTATCTGATATTTACCTTGTTTTTTGGCAAGTGTAAGCCAAATTAATTTGTCCCTAGTAATAGTAGCAAGTGGTAATTTTTACTGTATTCTTGTACAGAGATAACGTGTATTTCTCACTTGTAGTGGTAGACAGATTGCAAGCATCCAGGTAGTTTGTCATATTGTTCTAACTGCGTTATTAACCGTGGGATATTTGCAAGTAGCTGTTCGTGGGAGGAAGGTGTGTGTTACTAGGGTTTGAGCTCCGAGTTCTCCAAGTATCCAAGTAATGTTGAATGGTCCCAAAATGATACAGATGACAAGGGAATTTGCAGGTGCACAGGTAGAACGAGACACTGTACCAAGCACATTTTTCACACTGTGTTTTTCAGGGCTTGCCAAGAGATCAGGCAGCGAGCCTCTCTGTGGCAGTCGATGGAGGGACATCGCTGGTGTTGAGATAAGTGATGTGTGGGCCTAAACCATCCAGTCTTCCTGTATGTGGGTAAGTGATGACGGGTGTCAGTGCTGCTTGTCACCGTGACTTTGTTGCAGGTGTTCAGGTAAGAAATGAACAGGTAGTCTTTACCAAATCTAGAGACCATGAGTTTTCACTTTTTATATGTTAGGGAAAATTTATGTTTAACACTAGGAATGCCCAAGGGTTACAGGTATACAGGTATTTATCATGATTTTCCCCACCACAGTACTACCCATAGGGTTTGTATAGGTGTCCAGTCAAGAAATGACAGTTTTCCAACCTTGGCATTGACCTTGGATTACTGTAAGTATCCAGGTAAAGTTGATATATCTCCGAACGATTAAGTGACCAAGATTATTTGCAGGTGTCCTGGTAGAAAAAACTGTGCCCCTAACAAATGTTTCAAAACATGTCTTTCACGTTTCCTTCAAGAGATCACAGTGAACCTAACATTGGTCGTGGATGGGGGGACATGGCTGGGATGCAGGTAAGTGACGATATGGGCCTCAACCACAGCACAGGCTTTCTGATCTCCAGGTAGCCGGGTAAGTGATGATGATATCCCTCACGCTTGTTACCATGATTTCCTTGCAGGCGTTCAGATAGGAAATGATGGATCCCTTACCAGTGCTAGAAACCAGGAGTTTTCATTCATTATATTTTAAAGAAACTTTCTGCCTTTCTCTGTGAGCGTTGAGTAATTTCACATAAGCATGTAATTAGCGTGATGGCCCCAGCCATGGTAGTGACCATGGAAATTTTGCCTGTGCTCCCTTAAGAAACGTCAGCTTACCTGAGAATATTCCTGGCTGGGCTTACTGCCAGTATTCAGTTAGAGCTGATGTTCTCATAATGATGGAAATAGTGAATGTTCTTTGCAGGTGTCATGTTAGAACAAGTTGTGTCCTTTTACACATATATCATAATACCTTTTTCAGGTTCATGTCAAGAGATTGTGGTGAACCTGACAATGGTTGTTTTCAGAGACATTTCTGTTATCCAGGTAAGTGATGACAGGCACTTTCACCCCATCAGAGACCGTCCAGCCTTCATATCCTTAGGTAAGTGATATTTGTTCCTGTTTTGCCATGGCATTTTGAGGGCTAGGTTTTCAGGTAAGAATTGATAGTGTCTCACCAATTCTGGAAGCCATGTTATCCTCCTGTTCTTTATTTTATAAAAAATTTATGTTTGTGTAATGGTTGAGAGACTTGCAGATATCCAGGTAATTCTCATACAGCTGCGTGTCACAGTAGTAATCATGGTTTTCTTTTGCAGGTGAGCATCCAAGGGGTAATGCCGTGTCTAGCAATGGCCTAGACCTTGGAGTTACTGCAAGATTCCAGGTAGATTTGATGAATCCTGCAAGAGTGGTGGTGACAGGGTTATCTTCAGGGTCCAGGTAGTAAAGGTGGGTCCATAGACACATTCGTCACAATGTGTTTTCCAGTTTCCTGTTGAGAGGTCATGATGAACCTCATAATGATATGAAAGGGACATGGCTTGCATCCAGATAAGTGATAAGGTGGGCCTTTTGCACACAACAGATGATCTGATCTTCATATCTAGGGAAGTGTGGATATTGTTACTAACTGTTGTGTTGCCATCCTTTTTTGCAGGTATTCAGGTAAGAAATGTTGTCCCAACCAATGCTAGTAAGCATTAGCCCTTATGATTTTAGAGATTAAATATAACGTGTGTTTTTCCTTAGTAATGACAGAAGGATATGTAGGTATCTAGGTCAGTTATCATTTTGTTCATCACCTTTTTGTTTACCATGGCTTTTTGCAGTTATCTCGTCAAAGACAGGATTGTGTCTCTAACTAGGGTGTTGACATTGAACTCTTACAAGTTTCTGGATACATTTGATGGGCCTCATAATTTTTTTTTTTTTTGCGGTACGCGGGCCTATCACTGTTGTAGCCTCTCCCGTTGCGGAGCACAGGCTCTGGACGTGCAGGCTCAGCGGCCATGGCTCACGGGCCCAGCCGCTCCGTGGCATGTGGGATCTTCCCAGACCAGGGCACGAACCCATGTCCCCTGCATCGGCAGGCGGACTCTCAACCACTGCGCCACCAGTGAAGCCCCAGAAATCTCTTGAATCCCTATACCCTAATGATGAAAAGTCTGAAAGAGAATTAAGGAAACAGTCCCATTTACCATTGCAACAAAAAGAATAAAATACCTAGGAATAAACCTACCTAGGGAGACAAAAGGCCTGTATGAAGAAAACTATAAAACACTGATGAAATAAATTAAAGATGATACAAACACATGGAGAGATATACAATGTTCTTGGATTGGAAGAATCAACATTATGAAAATGACTATACTACCCAAAGCAATCTACATATTCACTGCAATCCCTATCAAACTACCACTGGCATTTTTCACAGAACTAGAACAAAAAATTTCACAATTTGTATGGAAACACAAAAGACCCCGAATAGCCAAAGCAATCTTGAGAAAGCAAAACGGAGCTGGAGGAATCAGGCTCCCGGACTTCATACTGTACTACAAAGCTACAGTAATCAAGGCAGTATGGTACTGGCACAAAAACAGAAAGATAGATCAATGGAACAGGATAGAAAGCCCAGAGCCAAACCCACACACATATGGTCACCTTATTTTTGATAAGGGAGGCAAGAATATACAATGGAGAAAAGACAGCCTTTTCAGGAATTGGTGCTGGGCAAACCAGACAGCTACATGTAAAAGAATGAAATTAGAACACTCCCTAACACCATACACAAAAATAAACTCCAAATGGATTAAAAACCTAAAGTAAGGCCAGACACTATCAAATTCTTAGAGGAAAGCATAGGCAGAACACTCTATGACCTAAATCACAGCAAGATCCTTTTTGACCCACCTCCTAGAGTAATGGAAATAAAAACAAAAATAAACAAATGGGACCTAATGAAACTTCAAAGCTTTTGCACAGCAAAGGAAACCATAAACAAGATGAAATGACAGCCCTCAGAATGGGAGAAAATATTTGCAAATGAAGCACCTGAGAAAGGGTTAATCTCCAAAATTTACAAACAGCTCATGCAGCTCAGTGTCAGAAAAACAAACAACCCAATCCAAAAATGGGCAGAAGACCTGAATAGACATTTCTCCAAAGAAGATATACAGATTGGCGACAAACACAGGAAAGGATGTTCAACATCACTAATCATTAGAGAAATGCAAATCAAAACTACAATGAGGTATTACCTCACACCCGTCAGAATGGCCATCATCAAAAAATCTACAAACAATAAATGCTGGAGAGGGTGTGGAGAAAAGGGAACCCTCTTGCACTGTTGGTGGGAATGTGAATTGATACAGCCACTATGGAGAACAATATGGGGGTTCTTTAAAAAAATAAAAATAGAACTACCATACGACTCAGCAATCCCACTACTGGGCATATACCCTGAGAAAACCATAATTCAAAATGAGTCACGTACCACAGTGTTCATTGCAGCTCTATTTACAATAGCCAGGACATGGAAGCAACCTAAGGGTCCATCATCAGATGAATGGATAAGGAAGATGTGGCACATATATACAATGGAATATTCCTCAGCCATAAAAAGAAACGAAATTGAGTTGTTTGTAGTGAGGTGGATGGACCTAGAGTCTGTCGTACAGAGTGAAGTGAGTCAGAAAGAGAAAAACAAATACCATATGCTAACACATATATATGGAATCTAAGAAAAAAAAAGTTCTGAGGAACCTATGGGCAGGACCAGAATAAAGACACAGACGTAGAGAATGGACTTGAGGACATGGGGAGGGGGAAGGGTAAGCTGGAACGAGGTGAGAGAGTGGCATGGACTTATGTATACTACCAAATGTAAAATAGGTAGCTAGTGGGAAGCAGCCGCATAGCACAGGGAGATCAGCTCTGTGCTTTGTGACCACCTAGAGGGGTGGGTTAGGGAGGGTGGGAGGAAGATGCAAGAGGGAGGATATACGGGGATATATGTATACGTGTAGCTGATCCACTTTGTTATAAAGCAGAGACTAACACACCATTGTAAAGCAATTTTACTACAATAAAGATGTTAAAAAAATTTTTAAAAACAAGGTATATTGGGCTTCCCTGGTGGCGCAGTGGGTGAGAGTCCGCCTGCTGATGCAAGGGACACGGGTTCGTGCCCCCGTCTGGGAAGATCCCACATACCGTGGAGCGGCTGGGCCCGTAAGCCATGGCCGCTGAGCTTGCGCGTCCGGAGCCTGTGGTCCACAGCGGGAGAGGCCACAACAGTGAGAGCCCCATGTACCGCAAAAAAAAAAAAAAACCCAAAAAACAAAAAAATATATATATAGTTCTTAGGCCCTTTTCTAGGTACTTGATATTCTGTGTCAGTCGAGGTCCTCCAAAGAGTGGATGCCAAGAGGAAATGATCAATGAAGCGTGCTAGAGGCATATTGGGGAAACCCTTGTGCAGGATGGAGTGGAGGAAACAGTAGCAGGCCAGGGGGGTCTTCCGGCCGCTGTACAGGTCTGATGCCGGTGAGAGGAGGCAGGGAAGGGAGCAGGCGCGCTGGGGAGGGCGCCCTCAGGCGGCGGTGCAGTCTACGAAGTCTTGGGCCATATCAATGGGTCATCTTCAAGCTCATCTCCCATCAGAGGAGTCTCTTGTCCCCCAGCAGTGGGCCTGAAAGGGTGTCTCTGCTGTGCTTCATTGTCGCCCACTTGCAGCCTAGGGGAAGCACAGCCTCAGTGCAAACCCACGGGAGAATCCAGAGCTGAGGCTGTGAAACACTTAGGCTCCCAGCAGCAGATTCTCTAGAAGGAGCTCTGGCTGGTGCATGTCCATGGTCACCACACAGCTATCATGTTCAAAGCTCACAACCCCTCTTCCAAGCATTTTATAATCTCCAGTTAACAAAAGGGGAAACAGGGCTTAAATAAATTGCCCCAAAGCACTTGGCCCTGATTTGGTCCAGCCAGCTTCCAAAGCCAAGTTTTAAAGACCCCCAAACCGTGTTTTTTCTTCTCTCATGTGGTAGATTAAATTATTGTTCAGCAAGTATGTAGCCTCCTACCCCCACCAACTCTATGGGAGGGATCATTCTGCCCCATTGACGTGACCTTGGCGTGTGTCTTGTTTGGGCCATGGAATGTGGGTATAAAGGACTGTGAGCCAGTTCTGAGCCTCAGCTTTGAGAGGCATCATGTGTTTGCCCTCATCTCTTCCAGGAGAAGCCGTATCAGGAGAAGATCAGACGCCCAGTCAAGCCCTGCCTGAAGCAAAGCACTGTACCCCCCACCTAGCCAACCTGCAGATCCAAAAGTGAGCAATAAAGGCTTGTAGTTGTACATCATTGAGATTTGGGTGACTTCTTAGGCAGTATTACTTTGGCAAGAGCTGACTGATACATATCATGTTGCCAACAGAAGGAGTAATTGATGCTGCCTGAGGGAGATGGTAAAGACTTCATGGAGGAAGTAACATTTAAGCAGATTATTGTTTGTTTTTTTTTTGCGGTATGCGGGCCTCTCACTGTTGTGGCCTCTCCTGTTGCAGGGCACAGGCTCCGGACGCGCAGGCTCAGCGGCCATGGCTCACGGGCCCAGCCACTCCGTGGCATGTGGGATCTTCCCGGACCGGGGCACGCACCCGTGTCCCCTGCATCGGCAGGCGGACTGTCAACCACTGCGCCACCAGGGAAGCCGCAGATTATTCTTAAAAATAATAAAATTCCATTTTTGAAAAAAGGTTTGTCTATTTTCATTGTCAAAATTTTGGAAAATATGGCAAGTATTAAAAGGAAAGTCAAAGAGATTACATCTGTTGATATTTTTTATATTAGAGTCCTTCTCCATGCATACTATGCCTTTATACACTCTGGGGCTTTGCCTTTTATGACCTAACCTACTATCATCAATCAGCATTCTTATTTATTTATTTATTTATTTATTTATATTTTTGGCTACATTGGGTCTTCATTGCTGCACGTGGGCTTTCTCTAGTTACGGCGAGCAGGGGCTCCTCTTCATTGCGGTGCGCAGGCTTCTCATAGCAGTGGCTTCTCTTGTTGTGGGGCATGGGCTCTAGGCATGTGAGCTTCAGTAGTTGTGGCACATGGGCTCAGTAGTGGTGGCTCACGGGCTCTAGAGCACAGGCTCAGTAGTTGTGGCACATGGGCTTAGTTGCTTCGTGGCATGTGGGATCTTCCCGGACCGGGGCTCGAACCTGTGTGCCCTACATTGGCAGGTGGATTCTTAACCACTGTCCCACCAGGGAAGTCCCAATCTGCATTCTTATATATGATCAAATATTCTTTGAAAACATAGTTTGTAATGGTTGCATAATATTCATGGCAGCACTAACTTGAGCTTCAAGGACAAGTTGAAGCACATCAGAAGGACATTCTTCCATTCATTTGTTTAAAATTATTTATTGAGTACTTGCTATGTGCCAGGCAGTGTTCAAGGTACTAGGAAAACAACTGTTACAAAGAGACAAAGCCGCAGTGTCTGTCAGCAGGTGGCCAATAAAGAAATCATAGCCTATCCATACAGTGCAAGATTACTCAGCAATAAGAAGGAGCTAACTACTGATAGGGGCTGCAACATGGAGGAACCTCAGAAACATTATACTGAGTGAAAAGAGCCAGACACCAAGCGCTCTATGTTATGATTGCATTGTTATAAAACTCTAGATGATTCAAACAAATCTCTAGTGACAGGAAGCAGACTAACAGGTGTGGGAGAGGAGGGGACAGGGAGGGAAGAAAGGAATTATAAGGGGCATGAGAAACCTTTGGGGGGGTAGATATGTTTATTATCTTGATTGGGGTAATGTGGTCATGAATGAATACATGTCAAAACTTTAAAAAAATTTTTAATTTTATATTGGAGTATAGTTGATTTACACTGTTGTGTTACTTTCAGGTGTGCAGCAAAGTGGTTCAGTTATACACACACATATACTATCCTTTTTCAAATTCTTTTCCCATTTAGGTTATTACAGAATATTGAGTAGAGTTCCCTGTGCTGTACACTAGGTCCTTGTTGGTTATCTATTTTAAATACAATAGTGTGTATATGTCAATCCCGAACTCCCAATTTGTCCCTCCCCCTTACCACCTTTCCCCTTTGGTAACCATGAATTTGCGTATGTCTAAAGTTTAAATATGTGTGGTTTATTGCATGTCAGTCCCACCTCAGTAAAGCTGTTAAAAAAGTCATAGGAGTAGGGTGGGGTCTGACAAAGTGGAGGATAAGCATCTGGGCAGCAGGAAAAGCACGTACAAGGCAAAGAGGCATTTTATTTACTAAGCACATAAAACTTACCATCTCCTAGGCAATGTGGCAAAAGTTTTACAAATATTAACTCATTTTCTCCTCACAGCCTCCCTGGGAGGTAAGTACTATTAATGTCATCCCCACATTGCAGATAAAAGAAATTGGCCCAAAGATATTAAATAACTTGGCCAAAGTCACGGAGTAATGGTCATAGCTGGGCTTTGCATCCGCAAACCTAGATTTAGAATCCTGCTTGAAATCTGATGACAAGCTGCCTTCCAGGAACATATCTGGTAGTATTCACAGGTATATTTGAAGAGCCAGGTGTCTGTAACCAAAAGTGAATGGAGAAGAGAAGAAGCAGAAGACCTTGGAAATGTAGGCTGGGGTCAGTTCATTTCAGTCTGAAAAGTCCAGTCATATAACGTGAAGATGTATTGGAAGGCTTCTGAATGGTATCTGTATTTTGCATGGACTAATTTTCATTTATCATCAAATACTAATTATATCCTCAGTGGAACTCATCTGAAAGTAACTTTTCCATCACTCTTATAAAGGACTTAGTCCCAGATGCACAAATTGATGAGACAATGCGTTATGCTCCCCTGGTAGCTTAAGGTGACATTGCTCACAAAAAGAGCTGCTCCCTTTTGGAGCGGGCATTTGGAGGCTTCCCTTGGTACCCGCTTGGGGAGATGCAAATAGAAGAGAAAGGCAGCCTCCCCATGAGCAGTGACACCACAGCTTTTGCTTTTCTCTCTGGCTTTAAGTCCGCTCTCTTACAAAATCTCCTTTGCTTGTCTAAAACCCTGAGGAGGGCATGACTGGTAATTGGGCTATCAAATGCTATTAAACCACAAAGCAGGCTACGAAGGTTCTTAAAGTTTATACCAACTACGAAATACACCTCGAGCAGCAGCTGTGTTGGAGACAGGAGCCTCCTGTCGCATGTCTTCCCAAATCCAGGCATTTATTGCTGCTCGTCTTGGCTGGCCTGTGTCACTTCCTCTGGGAGCCCAGCCTGCAAATAGAAGACTCTCCCCAAGTCTTTCTCTCTCCTATTCATTTCCTGCCAAAACATGTCTCCAGAATCCTGAAGAGATGAATGAGCCATTGGGGGGGTTGCCTTGAGGGACTCAGGAGCTCATCCCTCACAGGGGCCAGCAAAGCAGACTAAGCTCCCGGTGTTGGTCTGCCCGGCTGCCATAACAAGATACCACAGGCTGCCTGGCTCAAACATGAGGACTTGATTTCCTCACAGTTCTGGAAGCTGGCAGTCCTAGATCAGAATGCCAACAGGGTCAGGTTCTGGTGAGAGCATTCTTCCGGCTTATAGACGGTGTCCTCACAGGGCCTTCCTTCAGTGCATGCGCAGGGAGAGAGATGGTCCCCCTCTTATAAAGCCACCAATCCTATTGGATTAGGACTCCACCCTTATGACCTCCTTTAACCTAAATTACCTCCTAAAGCCCCATCTCCAAATACAATTACATAGGGAATTAGGGCTTCAATGTATGAATTCAAGGGGGACGCAATTCAGATCATACCACTCCCCCTCCTCCAGATTCAGTGCTGCATCCATTTGATAGAGTGGGCCCCGGCATCCGTACCTCTCCCCGTGTGAAAGCCACCCTCCCACAACCCAGGCATTTGAGATTGTAAACTTGAGACCCATGCGTTAGATTTCAGCTTTCACAAATATTTTGTTCAGTGCACAGTTTTTAAACGAATTTAAATTAGCTGTCAACAGTTAAAAGTTGGAGCATAGCAAATCATCATTTGCATTCCCAGCTTTTCTTGAAGGAAATCTGCAGTGGACTGTGTTTTAGTCTTTGTATTGGCATTGATAGCTCCAAGTCAAGCTTGTGTCCAATGGCTAAAACATCAGGGCAAGACCTTATGGAATCTATGGGGGATGGAGCCAAATTGCTTCTGGACTCATTTTATTTCTTCCACCCCTAATTAAGTTTTTCTCCCCCTTTTCATCAAATTATTTATCTTTTGTTGCACCTTGCATTTATAATCCACTTCAAATTTAGGGGAAGATAAAACTAGGTATGTGTATGTGTGTGTGTACATATATATGTACGTATGTGTGTGTATATGTATACACATATATAAATATACACCTTCAATATCTGTTTGCTGCAAGAATGAATGAGTGAATGAAAATGTGCCTGTGTGTATATGTGTATTGTCAAAATGTCCAAAGAGGACTCCTTATTGAATTCAGAAATAAATATAGCATTTGAAAGGCAACTTACTGTTTAACAAAATCTTGAAAAGAACTAATACATAATAAAGGGAAAACGTCTCATTCATAAATTAATGAATCTGTATCGTACTTCACAGTTTACAAGGCATGTACCCAGATACTATCTTATATATGGTTCATATCTGGGAGCCATCAGGGAGAGGAGGGCTTGACGCTTACAGCTGAGCTGTAAAAATAAGCATATGAGCTACAGCTCACATCAAGCCCGTTTGATGGTTTATCCCCATTTTGACACAGGCTCGAAGACATGGGTTCATGGGCAGTGCAAAGAGAAGAGACAGATCTTCTTGAAATATTTGTCCAAGGCTGGTTCCTGGCATGTGTAAAACACTATATCATTCAAGGAGTCTTCACATTAATGATCTCACTAGATGCTCACAGGAAATGTTATTTCCATTTAACAAATGTGGAAATTAAAGCATTATGAATGGTGTGCCAAGTTCACATGGCTATTTGGTGAAAGAGGTGGAGCTAAAACCCTGGACCTGACCACAAGCCCAGTTTTACTGTAGAAAGCTAGCCCGAAGTGTAGCCAGGGAACATAGTGCTATGGGATGTCAATAGGTATTACACAAAACAAAGTTAAGAAAAATTAAAATCTCCATGATGAAATAGATTTAGAAGGTTTGAGATTAAACAAAGTCCAGCATTTTGCAAGACTTTTCAGAGACTTGAACATACTACCATCAATTGCCAGGTTATAATGGAGAATTTGGTATATAGTGTTTTCCCAAATCATAAGACCATGCAAGCCATTCTTTAGCAATGTCTCACACAACTAGTGTTCTTGAGGATGCACTTTGAGAAACATTTTCCTACATCAATCATGAGTTACATCCAACCCTGAGTGACATCACAGCCCTGTGAAATGTTCATTCTTAAGTCTGTATGTTATTGGGTCTAGGGACACAGAATTAGAAAAGTTCATTGGAAATATGGAAAGTCTTCTGTGTTCATAGTCACTGGCACTCTCCAGGGAAGGATCATCCTTCTCTACCCCGTTAATGTCACACTTGGTTGTATAAGTTACTTTGGCCAATGAAATGACAGTGGACCCACCTCGTGTGACTTACAGGCAGAGGTTCTAGAGCCAGCATGTGATTTGCTATGCATCTTTTTCTCTGCCATGATGACCAGCCATGATTCAGATAGAGATAGTTCCATCAGCCTGGGGCCTGGAGTGAGGACCCCATGGAGCAGAGGTGTTGACCAACCCAACTGTTCCCAACAATGAGAAATAATCCTTTGCTGTTGTAAGCGACTGACATTTGGGGGCATTTATTGCTGCAGCATAACCTATCCCATCCTGACCATTACAATTTCCAAAACACTTATCACATAATTAAGTATTGATAGGGTTTTTTCTTCCACAAAGTCTTATTTATATGTAATATTTGAAGAGTCATTAAGACTCAGCAGAAAATTCAGTGGTCCTGAATTTAGATCTGTTTCTAACTTGTTTGCCCTTGATAATGTCACTGAACTCCCCTGAACCTGTAGTTTTTAAAAATGCCTACATAGCCGTGTTCACATGGTTGATGAGGTGATCACATATATGGGAGTATTTTAAAAGCTGTGAAGTGCTAAGCAACTGTAAGACCTGTAAGTGCAGCCTTCTGTCCTAGGCTGGGTTTCAGAGCTCCGGCTTTGCAAATGAATGACAGAGCACAGTAGCGTCCAAGTGGGGAAACAGGAAGTTAAATGCTCTTGATCCAGGTCTACGGTTCCGTTTCTTTGTACAGTTAACCCTTGAACAACATGGGTTTGAACCCCATGACTCTACTTACACACAGATTTTTTTTTTCTTTTTTTCTTTTTTTGGCCACGCCTCACGGCTTGTGGGATCTTAGTTCCCTGACCAGGGATCGAACCCGGGCCCAGGGCAGTGAAAGCACCAAGTCTTAACCACTGGACCGCCAGAGAATTCCCTAGATTTTTTTCAATACTAAATACTACAGTACTGCATGATCTGTGAGCAGTTGGGTGAATTCTCAGATACGGAATGGCAAATACAGAGGAACTGTGCATATGGAGGGCAAACTATAAGTTATGTGTGTATTTTAAACTGTGTAGAGGATTGATGCCCTTAACCCCTGCTTTGTTCAAGGATCAACTGTATTTCATGAATTTTATAGCAAGAGACTTGTAAATAAATGAATATTAAAGTTTCTCCATCTTTTATCAAGGTGTTTTGGGCTCTAAGTAAAAGAAACCCTGACTCACACAGACTTGAACAAGAGAATATTTCACCTGACCAAAACCATGTCCAGAGGTTGGGCAGGTGATAGGTAATTGACAACTTGATAATGTTAAAGACTCACGCTTTCTCTGAGTCTCTTTTCCACTGTCCTCAACACCAGCTTCATCCTAAATCTGAGGTTTCCTCATGGTGACTAAATGGCTGCTGGAAGAAATCATGTCTAGCATCTTTGGCCACATCAGGTGAGAGACAGAGATATGAACACTTAACTCCTACAAGCTTGTAAGTCCTTCTTCAATTTACTGAAAACGTGTGCCAAGGGCTTGCTGAACTAATAGTGAAGGAGTCAGCTCAGGAGCTCAGATGAGGATATCAAAAGAAAATCAAGGATTGTTAGGAAGGAGGGAAGGAGAAAGAGACAAGAAACTAATATTTTGCAAAACAGTGCAACAGGAGAAAATCTAGCACCTCGTGCATTTCCACAGACCTGTGAACTGTTTAATGTTCAGATTTGCAAACCTGATAGTTGGGCATAAGTAAGATCTCCTAACACTTAGCTCTACCATCTGTTGCTGACATAACAGTTTTACATAATATGAAAAATGCCAGATGGAAGCTACACATTAACTATGTCCAAGATGTTTTATGCTCACACAACGTACACGGAATAGAAGGAATTAGTTTTGTCCCATAGACTGTTGAGCTCATAATTCTCCAGTTGTATTTCTGGCCATTGATGGATAAGGACAACTCCAGAGCTTCCTAAACACTTACGTTGCCATGGTGTTTGGAGGGCCACATGAACTGGTGGCCGTGGAATTTCTATGCAGGACAGACTTAGAAGCTACAACTTGTAGAGCTGAGGGCTGAAAAGGGGAAGGCACACGTATTTGAAATTGTGTTTGCACAGCAAAGACACAGTTTTTAGCTTAGAATCTATATCATGGTAAATAAGAACAGTAAAGTTTTCTAAAGATGTTTTTATTTTTACTGTATATAAGATTGAGAAACTATCAGTTGTACAGGTCATAGAATAAGAAGTCAAGTAATAGCTGTTGTTTTGGAGCAAAGGTGATGGCAAATGTTTTAGGGGAAATCAGATTCTTACCATAAACTTTCTACAAGCAGGAAGAAATTTATAAAGTACAGGCAACAATTTCCCCATTTTGTTATAAAATGCTTCAAACATATATTAATCTAGAGAGTGGTATAATAGACATCCAGCCACATGCTCAACACTCGGGTCTATCAGATGTTCAGATTCTGACATTCTCCATTTCCACCTTTTGATGTATTCCCTTTCTTTCTGTAGTGATTACCCCATCTGGTATCAAGCTTCTGCATATTTTATACTATTACCATATGTGCATGTATCATAATAAGACCATAGTTTTGAAAGTGGCGTCGTATGGGATGTTATTCAGCAGCTCGCCCGTTCTTTCATTGTTTTGATGAGTTTTACCCTTGTTGTTCTAGTTCCCTCTTTTGAACTGCTCTATAATATTCTGTTACTGAATATAGTACAATGTACTTGCCTGTTCTTCTGCTGATGAACACTTAAGCTATTTCCATTTTTCACCATCATAAACAGTGCTGCAAAGAACAATCTGATGTGTGCTTCCTCATGCACAGGTCAGAGACCTTCTCTAGGTTACAGATCTGCAAAGGTGGAGTGAGAAATTCTTCTCCATCCTGATTTATCAAGTAACAGCTACACCAACAATGTATATGAAACCTCCTTTTTCTTCATTTTGCCAATCTGTTGGCTATGAGAGCATTTTCTGCATAGCTATAGAGATAGAGCAACTTTTGATTTATTTGATATTCAGATTTCCTCCTCTGTGAATTTGCTCCTTGATATATTTTGCCCATTGGGGGGCATTTGTCTTTTTCTTGCTGAATTATAAAAATATTTTTACATATTTTAGATACTAACATTTGCCGATTATATGCACTCAATATTTTCTTCCTGTCTATGACTTGTCTTTTAAATTTTGTTTAAGATGGTTTTTCACTGTATTTAAATTTATAATTTAAATTTATAATTTATAATTTTAGTGTAGTTATATTTGGCTACCTTTTCCTTAATTAAGGGTTTTTTTTTCTTGTGCTTGTCTATGGAATCCTCAAGATTTATTCAGGGTCATACAGAGATTTTCCTTTATTCTTTTCCAGGTGTTTTAGTGGTTTCTTTTGTACATTTAGATATTTAATCTGCCTGGAATTTGTCTTTGCAAGGTGTAAGATAGTGACTTAATTTTCTTCCCAGAAGGATAATTAATTTTCCCAGACTCATTTCTTGACTAGTTCATACATTCCGTCCTGATTTGTAGGGTCCTCTCTGTCCAGCATCAAATCTCTACATGTGCCTGGGGTCTATTTTGTCCAACTCAAATAGCATGCTGTCTACATTACGATTAATAAGTAGTTAATTAATAAGTCTTGGTATCTGGTAGAGCAAGCTGTCTGGCTGTGTCTTGGCTTTTGTGATGGTTAATTTTATGTGTCAACTTGACTGGGCCATGGGGTGCCCAGATTAAACATTATTCCTGGGTATGTCCGTGAGGGTGTTTCTGGATAAGATTAACATTTGAATTGGTGAACTCAATAAACTAGATTGCCCTCCCCAATGTGGACAGTCATCATCTAGCCCACTGAGGGCCTAAATAGAACAAAAAAGCAAAGGAAGGGAGGATTTTTTTCCCTTCCTGCCTGCGTGCTTGAGTTAGGACTTCGGTCTTCTACTGCCCTTGGACTGGGATTTATGCCATCGGTTCCCCTAGTTTCCAGGACTGGAATTAAACCATCAGCACTTCTGGGCCTCCAGCTTGCAGACAGAAGATCACGAGACTTCTCGGCCTCCATAATTGCATGATCCAGTTCCTGATTCCACATGATAAATCTTCTTTTGTGTCCCATTGCTTTTGTTTCTCTGGAGAATCCTATTATGGTCTCGTTTCTCTCCTATACAAACGCTAGGGTCAGCTTGTCACTTCTACAGAAAACCCTGTTGGGATTTTAATTTTAATTCCATGGCATTTATAGATTAATATGGGGACAAGTGTCGTCTTCCTAATCTTGTATTTTCTTCATGAACCTGCTATATCTCTGCATATATTCAGATCAAATTTTACATTCTTCAGTACTGTTTTGTAATTTTCTCCATAAAAGGTTTTGCACATCTTGTATAAATTTATTCTTAGGTATTGTAACTATGAAACATACTTTTTGTAGCTATGAAAAATGAGAATGCTGTTTGAAAACATTTTCTAAGTGGTTATTGCTATATGTAAGAATGCAAAAAATGTTAGTATGTTGGTTTTGTACCCAGCACATTGCCAAACTTTGTTATCAGTCTAAAAGTTTTTTGTAAATTCTCTTGAATTTTCTATGGAGATAAACATATTGTTTATAAATAAGGACTGTTTTATCTCCTTTTAAAATATTCTTAGACATCTTATTTCTTTGCTTACCTAGAACCTCCAATGCAAAATTGACCAATGAGTTTATTCTTTCAATCCTGATGTAAATGGGAATGATTCCAAAGTTTCTGATGAAGTATGATACCTGCTAAAAAGGTTGATAACAGATATAACTTGTCAGGTAAAGGAAATTCTCTTCTATTCCTGGTCTGCTAGAATATCACAATTACTTCTGTTGAATTCTTTTATTAATTGAGAAAAATATAGTTTTTATGCTCTAGTCTTATGATATAAAACATTAATTGAATTCTAAAAGTTAAAATATTAATTCAGTGCTGGGAAAAACCGTACTTGAAATTATAGACATATATTATAAAGCCATAATCTTTTTGACATAAATAAATTATATCTTTCATATAGTCAAATATAATAATTTTATTCCTTTTCTTATTTTCTTAAGGAAATAATCCTATTTCCTTATTCTATGATAATCTTATTCCTTTTTAATTCTCTCTCTGACTTATACTTTGAAGGTCCTTCCCCACTTCAGTCAACTATCAACACTTCTCATTATTTTTTGCAATTGTTAAAAGCATTTGCATTTTGTTCTTTGTATGATGTGACATCTAACACTTTTCCTCCAGTCAATTATTTTTAACTCTTTGATGAATTATCTCTTGACCACTGGTTTGTGATGCTTCCTTTATTATATGTTATCTTCCCATATATATCAGGATTTTTTCTCTACATTTGCTTTGTTTCCATTGATGAATATATCCATTTTCATGCTAGGGTCATGATGTTTCTATTTCTACAGTTTTTTAAAATGTGTGTGTGTGTGTATGTACACACAAAAAGTAGATCAATAAAATAATGCATCTTCTTCTAAAGGTAGTATTGAACCAGGATCCACTGACATAATTTTTTTTTAATTTGTATTATGCTTTAATGTCTAGCAGTGCAGCTCAAGTAATTACTCTTGGAATTGTGTTAAATCAATAAGCTAACTTGGACAAAACATGCTTCTATAATATTCATTCTTCTCACCTGATTATATGGGTATATATTCATTTACTTTTATGATTTTACATATTTTTTTCTTTGAACTCTCAGTAAATTTTGCAACGTTCCTTATATATTCATTTTTAACATTAAGGTTATATCTGGATATTTTGAGGTGGAGCAAAACCTCACGTATTCAATATTTTTTTGTTACTTTGCGGAGGGCAGGAAAGCTTGTTACTTTAATACACGTATCTTTAACCAGCCATTTTACTGAACATCCATAAAGATAACCAGTTTTTAATTATCTTGGGGTTTCTCGATAGGCAATTATATCATCTCCAAATAATACTTTTTGTCTTCTCATTTTCAATAATAATGTCCCTATATCTGTACTACAGTTGTATTAACTGATACAATGGTGGAGAGCTCCTTGTTCTCTTTCTGATTTTAATGGGATCCTGCCTCCTAGTTTTGTTATTCGTCCAGTAATGCTGGTGCTTATTAAATGACGTCATTCCTGTTTTGTGTGGATTCTCTAGGCACATGATAAGCTCCTTGTGAAGACAGGCCATCCTGTGCCAACACATCTAACACTCTGGATCTGACCTCAGCATCCCCAGGCGCTGAGCAAGGAAGTTGGTCAGGGCCAGAAAGAATCTGTCTTATGCTGGATTCTGGGGAGGCAATAACAGACTGGGGCTGCTTCTCTCTGGGTGTGGCCATGTGTCTAGACACTTCTGCCCTCCCGCAAGCCACAAGAAGGCCTTGACTAAGCCAAGAACAGAAAGTGGGTCTTCTAGAAAATTCTGTGCAAAGATACTAATGGCACCTGTTACCCCCTGCAGCATACTTTTTTCCTACTCGCATTACAGTTCTTCACTCAAGTCAGAGCTAGTCATTGTAAAATGCCCAGTCTGATTCTAGGTCTACACAAGACCACTCAAGTTGGGAATCCAAAGGACTCAAGAGCAGTGCCAAGGGCAGGGGCGGGGGTGAGGGTGGGGAGTGGAACGCTCACAAGTCAGGGGGCTTTATTTCCCGCCCTAATCTCCATCAGATCCCCTCCACCTTGCTTATGTGCACCAACAATATTTTCTCAAGGTAAGATGAATTCCTTTGCCGACATATCTCTGAGACCCTGCCAACCTTCCAAATAGGTCACTGTTCTTAAGTTCCTCCCAGCGCTGCCATGGAAAGAACTGAAAATTTGGAGAGGACCACCTTGAGTCATTGCCCTTATGAGAAATTTTCCAGAAAGCCTCTTGAGATGCCAAAAGACCTTGAATTTGCCCTCTTTTCTTGCAAGGATCCTTAGCCGCCCTTGAGCCTGCATTAATAAACTCATATAGCGTTTTTGGAGTCAACCCAGTGGGACCAAGGAGGGCGTGTGCCGTGAGCTAATCGTATGTGAGGCCGTGAGCGGGCTTTGCAGGGACTCAGCCCAAAGTCTATGAGCCAACATGTGTTCCACGAAGTAAGAGGAGGGGAGAGGGACGTGCACAGGCATTTATTCTCCCCTAACCCTCATAATCCTAGCTCCATACTGGACAAAGTGTTTTTACTAGCTCTAAAATCGGAGGGAAGTGCCTTCTTGTTAGGTCAATATTCCGAAGACACTGAAAGTTCATGACAGTCCACGGCTTCCGAGGAAGGGGAAAGCAGCTGGTCCGTCTCCTGGGCTATGGCCAGCTGCAAGGCTTTCCTCAATGACAGCAGGGAAGCAATACATCAGGTACTATGAAGTCTTATCCACGAAGCGTTTGTCTCTAGAAAGTGTTGTACTTCAAGTAAAATGGTCGTGGACAAGTGAACTTCAGAATGACTTAAACAGCATTTTCATCTGCTTGAACCTGGCTTCTAATGAAAATAGGGGAGTGTTAGCCTAATCCAGTCCTCCACTGGGGCAGCTCAGACGTGCTCTGGAAGATTTGAAAAGAAGCACAGCTGTGGACTCAGGCGTGAATTTCTGATTTACTGGCAGAAAACACCAAGTTCTTTTTAATCTCACTCGAGAGAGATAATTCTGTTAAAATCACAGTTTTAAATGTAGCCTGTAGAACCAGGAAGTGTCAGTTGAATGCATTGATATTTCTCAGTTTAGAAAAGAGTGAATAGTTAAATTTAGCTTATCCAAACAACCCAAAAATGCCCCACCTATTCTTGTTCAAGGAATTTCAATAACTCTAACATAGGGTCAAGCAGTGAGGCTACTCACAGGAGACCCCACGTGGCCATCGTCGGGGCAGGGGTGGTTAATATCTATGCGATCCTCCAGGTGGGATACAGGACTGATGAGAGATTTTAGAACAGATGTTTTCAACCTTGGCTGCACATTATGTAACAGAGAAGAGCCAAATCTGCCTACATACTGGATCTGTTTCTTTTACTTTAACCTTGCTTTCCACTGCTTTTGTTCACTAAAAGGATACTGTCAGGACATAGTGGCCTGCCTCGGGGGAACTCTTCCACTCTGCCTGAATGTTCAACCAAAGTGCCTTTGTTCAGGGAAACAGCCAGACCCCATCCACCTGTGAATGCCTACAGGCAAGAAGAAATTAACACATCCCCTCCCCGAGGCTGGCCGTTCCAGGTGATATTTTCAAAACTTATAGTCTTTTTACTCTACTTCCTCATCTCCTTCCGCTCTGCGTGCTATAAAAGAAACTGGCATCCTGACCCCGATAAGATGGTTTTTCAGAGACTCTAGTCGGCCATCTTCTCGGTCTGCCGACTTTCCGAATAAAGTCTTCTTCCTTGCATCAGCACCTCGTCTACGATTTATTGGCCTGTCTTGCTGGGAGCAGAGCGAGCTTGGACTCGGTAACAATTGGACTCACCTGAGGAATTTTAAAATACTGACGTTGGGGTCCCGCCCCCAGAGATGCTAATTTAATTGGTCTGGGGTGTGGCCAGAGTGCCAAGAGTTTAAAAAGCTCCCCAGGTGATTGTGATGCACAGCTACAGTTGAGAAGCAGTGTTTAGAGTGGGGCTCGCCAGCCTGTTTTTACAAATAAAGATTTTTTTTGGAACATAGCCACCCTTCATGTATATAGCGCCTGTGGCTGCTTTCCTGCCACGATGGCAGAGTTGAGTAGGTGCAACAGAGGCCTTAAAACCTGCAATGGCAAACATATTTACTACTTGGTCCTTTACAGAAAACGTCTGCAGAGCCGCTTTGAAGAGAAACTTCAGGAGGACATTCAGTATCATGTGAAAAGCCAAGTTAGAGGGATTTTTGCTCAAGGTAACGGCAGAATTCCCTTAAGGGGATTCTGACAGAGACAAAATATTCAGAGGACATAAATATTAAGGGACGACAAAGGTAAATGAGCCTTCACAGCTGTGCCTGTTTTCCTTGGCCTGGAGAGGCAAGATGGAGGTCAGGAAGAAGGAAAGGCCAGGCAGGTTTATGCTGCAGAAGCAGGAGCTGTTTTTAGGAAGAAACAATCCTGAAAGGAAAAAGCTGTGAGGCAGAGACGAGCCAGAGAGCTTCAGGTAAGAGTTTAAAAGGTTTTGAGGGTGGAGGGTGGGGGTCGGAGGTGGAGCTGAAGCTGTCACCCTGTACGAGTGGCACTGCAGAGGTGGACGTCTCTGGTGATCTTTAGAAATTTGGCTGTGTGCTCTGAATCATAATGCCCTTAGTCTGAGAGACTATAAAGTTATATATGTTTTCCATGCTTTTTTTAAACATGTTTATTGGATTATAACTGCTTTACAATGGTGTGTTAGTTTCTGCTTTATAACAAAGTGAATCAGTTATACTTGCATGCTTTTTAAAATGTTAGTTTTGGTTGTTTTGCAATGTGACTCTGTACTATGACTGGTCCCAATGGAAGCCAGAAGTATTTGTGTTACAGGATGAATGTGTCTTAAAACCACCCATCTTAAACAGCCTTGTAGCAGTTGGAATTGAACATCTAGAGAGTCACCAGCAGGAAAGTAAAGAAGGAGTAAGATGGGTGAGGTAAAAGCTTGCAGAAGAGCAATGTAACATCACTGGGTCAGTTTTCCCAACTCTGAGCTCTAAGTAACTCTGATAGGACACATGTAAAGGAGCATCTGCTCTGCTCCTGGTCACTGGAATCCAAGACCATTTTATTCATCCATCTCCAATTTACTGCGAGGAATGGAACACCAGCACTTTAAGTGATTGTCCAAACCAACATTATCGCCAAAGTCATCGTCTTTTAGATCTTAGATTTCCGTCACTCAGAATCAAGGCTTTTAAAAGGTGGAGGACAGGAATTGGAATGAATACAAATGCTTGCCCCTGGAGAAGGCCTCCTAGAATTACCAGCAAACACTGCACTCTTTCCCTGGTTTGTCAGTTCTCCCAACACGAGAGAAATGGCTTAGGAACCTGCATTCCTCAAGACCCTGAATGATCGGGCACATATGGAGGTGACCTAGGATAATGTGAATCACGGGGTTGTCAGCCTTAGAGCAAGGGATCAAGTCAGATGCCAGAGGCAGGAAGCAAATCTGGGCTTCCAGCATCTTGGACAACCAACACGAGCTGGGTGTTTATCTCTAATTCAGAAACCAATCATCATTATTATCATTTATTCATCATATCATTATCATATTCCTACAGGCTGAACCCTGAGAGCATCTAACTCAAAAGAGTATTGCAATAAAATATCCATAGGAAGTGTGCCTGCCTACGGTATATTTCAAAAGTAGAATCCTTCAGTTTCAGCCCTTCTCCCATTTCTGTCTATGCTTATCTCTCTATACACGCTTATCATATTGTTTCATAAATATTGGAAGGCTTCGTTATCCAAGGATAATACGTATCTGAAAAAGGCTATTTAAAACAAATCCACCTAAAATAGGAACCAAATGTCATTAGTAAGTACTGGAAAAAAAGATTGGACCATAATTTCATTCTGAAAAAAAAATTTACTCTTAAAAAAAAGGAAAATAATTTTATACACTCTCAAATATTAAAGATTCAATACAATTGCCGTATATTCTTAATATGAACAACAATGACACATGTTGATTTTTCTTTGGCCATAATTGTTCTGGAAAAACTGTATGATGGTTTTGTGTGGCCCTCTTTTCACAGTTGGCTTTCAGGCATGGTCTCAAAGGTCATCTTATAAAAACATTTGAAGGTTTCCTCAGTTTCCCACAGAGACCTTGCTAAGCCCTTGATATTCAAATCTTTTTTTTTTCAAACCCCATACTCTGACATTGTAGAGGAGGAAAAATAATTTTCCCTCTACCCTTCTAGGTTCTTGGCTGAGACTCCTACCCCCCCTGTAATAAAAGAAAGATTAACAAGAGAAAGACAAAGAGAAGTTTCATAACATGTGCACCTCCTATATACATAGGAGAGACCCAGGAAAACTGAGTAAACATGGTCTAAGCCATAAACACCTTAAATATTGTCTTCAGCACGGTAAACAGGGATAAGGTTGCCTTCTCCATTGATAAGAATCTTTCTTCCTGATACAGAGGGAGACACCCTCACAAGCAGAGATTTCCTTTATAAATGTAAATTTCCCTTACAAAAGAGTAAGTTCTACTCTTTTTAGAGTTTTTTTCGTGTCTGCTTTTTCTCAAAAATAATCAGCTCAAAATATTCTTTATGCCAGAGAGGCACGTTTTGGGGTGCCGCATTCCGTTAGCCTTCATTTGGAGAGGAGGATGGGATTGCTGCTTCAGAGTGAGAAATGGACACAAGACAGCTGCTCTGAATAACTCTCATCCTGGACAGTATTCCGTCCTTGTTCATTTTCTCTTCTTCCAATGTTAACTCCAGCAGATTCTTATCTTGGCTTTGCCAACGATTTGAGCCATTCTCCTGGTCATCTGCTTTGTGAAATCCTTCATGTTAGCAAGCTGTGTGATTTCAGTTAAAAACTATTTGCATTACTTTGTTAGATTTTACAATACCTATGTTCAATGACACAGTTATTTACCAGCCTCATTCACTAGATTAAGAACTCTTTAACAGAGAGGATGTGAGTTATCTTGTACCGCCAATGACTGGCATAAAGTAGGCACCAATTAACGTTAGCTGAATTTAATGACTTTTCATTTAAGTTCTTCATCTTCAAATACTAGTGTGAAAGGAAAATAAAAATGGAGTCGGTATTGCTAAGACAGGTCTCTAAAATGGAGCCAGGAGACCACTGAGGAAGTATGACTTATGTACATCTCAGCCCGGATGGAATCTGACCTTTTGACCACTCATTGTCTTAACACAGCCATCCACAACATCTGGACAATGTTCCAGAAACTCAAAACACTTATTGGACCCTTACCCTAAAATAACTCATGACAGCCTATCCCTTAAGTACAAATATTTCTTGTGTCAGAGTACAGCCTTGTGTCTTTCACCTTTATAAGCTCCTGATTCTTGCTCTTAGCCAGAACACTTTTGGCTTTACCCAAATCTGTGTCTCCCAAATTGCAATTCTTAAGACCCCAAATAAACTCTTACTTGCAGCCTTCTGCAGTTTTTTGGTCGATGTTACCAAAGACGCCAACACAGTAGGCAGGGATATGCCTTAGTGTCAAGGAGGGATGCTTGGCTGGGGACAAGTTTTACTAAGTAGTCAGTTCCTTGGTATATTTTTAAACGTTACATTGACTTTTGCTTCCCTGAACAATCTGTGAATATTTGAATAATAAATATTTGGACACGAGCACCACTGATACTGTTTAATCATCATCCTTCTTAATGGAGGGGCTGTGACTTATTCATCTTCTACCTCCAATAACTACCATAAAGTCGGTATCAATGAACAGTAGTTGAATTGAATGTCTTTTCACGTTGTATCTTCATCTTCCAATAGTTCCAGGCCAAAGAGAACCACATAATAAGCAGCATGTCACCCAGTTAGATTATTGGCAGTGTTAGAAAGACAATCCGGAAGTAACTTTGAGCACATGCAGTGTGTTCCATAAGTGTTCTTTGTTGTTGCTGTGTTTTTTTGTTTGTTTTGTTTTCTTTTTCTTTTTTTTTTTCTCGGTATGCGGGCCTCTCACTGTTGTGGCCTCTCCCGTTGCGGAGCACAGGCTCCGGACGCGCAGGCTCAGCGGCCGTGGCTCACGGGCCCAGCCGCTCCGTGGCATGTGGGATCTTCCCAGACCGGGACACGGACCCGTGTACCCTGCATCGGCAGGTGGACTCTCAACCGCTGTGCCACCAGGGAAGCCCTTCATTTTTAAATTTAATTTTAATTTTACATTGGAGTATAGTTGATTTATAATGTTGAGTTCGTTTCAGGTGTACAGCGAAGTGAATCAGTTATACGTATATATATATATATCTATCCATTCTTTGTCAGATTCTTTTCCCATATAGGTTACTACAGAGTATTGAGTAGAGTTCCCTGTGCTATACAGTAGGTCCTTGTTGATTATTTTATATATAGTAGTGCGTATATGCTAATCCCAACCTCCTAATTTATCCCTCCCCCCTACCTTTCCCCTTTGTACCTTTTTCCATCCCCTCACTTTCAGTCTTTTTGTGTTCCTAGATCTGAAATGGGTCTCTTGTAGACAGCATATATACGGGTTTGGTTTTGTTTTTATTATTTTTTATTGACGCGTTTTGTTTTTGTATCCATTCAGCCAGTCTGTGTCTTTTGGTTGGGGCATTTAATCCATGTACATTTAAGGTAATTATCGATATGTATGTTCTTATTGCCATTTTGTTGATTGTTTAGGATTTGTTTTTTTAATAAATTTATTTATATATTTATTTATTTTTGGCTGTGTTGGATCTTCATTGCTGAGCACGGGCTTTCTCTAGTTGCAGCAGACAGGGGCTACTCTTTGTTGCGGTGCTCAGGTTTCTGATTGCGGTGGCTTCTCTTGTTGTGGAGCATGGGCTCTAGGCACACAGGCTTCAGTAGTTACGGCACACAGGTTCAGTAGTTGTGGCTCACGGGCTCTAGAGCACAGGCTCAGTAGTTGTGGGATCTTCCTGGACCAGGGCTTGAACCCGTGTCCCCTGCATTGGCAGGTGGACACCAGGGACGTCCTAGGATTTGTTTTTGTAGGTCTTTATTCTTCCCTTCCTCTTTTGTTCTCTTCTCTTTAGTGTTGTGTTTGGCTTCCTTTTTCTTTTGTGTGTGTGTATCTATTGTAGATTTTTGGTTTGTGGTTACCATGAGGTTTTGATACAGCAGTTGCTGGTCTCTTAATTTCAAATGCATTTCCAATATCCTGCCTCTGTATTCTCATGATTGCTGGGTTTGATATCTTATTTGTGTGTGGATGATTTCCTAGTTTCATTGTATGTTTGCCTTTACTGGTGAGCTTTCCCACTCATAATTTTCTTGTTTCTAGTTGTGGACTTTTCTCCACCTAGAGAAGTTCTTTTAGCATTTATTGTAAAGCTGGTTTGGTGGTGCTTGATTCTCTTAGCCTTTGCTTGTCTGTAAAGCTTTTGATTTTTCCATTGAATCTGAATGAGAGCCTTGCTGGGTAGAGTATTCTTGGTTGTACGGTTTTCCCTTTCATCACTCTGGCCTGCAGAGTTTCTGCTGAAAAGTCAGCTGATAACCTTATGGGGATTCCCTTGTATGTTATTTGTTGCTTTTCCCTTGCTTTTAACATTTTCTCTTTGTCTTTAATTTTTGTCAGTTTTATTAATATGTGCCTTAGCATGTTCCTCCTTCGTTTTATCCTGTATGGGACTCTCTGCGCTTCCTGGACTTGAATGTTTCCTTTCCCATGTTAGGGAAGTTTTTGGCTATTATCTCTTCAAATATTTTCTCAGGCCCTTTTTCTTCTCCTTCTGGGACTCCTGTGATGTGAGTGTTGGTGTGTTTAATGTTGTCTCAGAGGTCTCTTAGACTGTCCTCATTTCTTTTCATTCTTTTTTCTGTAGCAGTGATTTCCACCAATCTGTCTTCCAGGTCACTTATTCGTCCTTCTGCCTCAGTTATTCTGCTATTGATTCCTTCTAGTGTATTTTTCATTTCAGTTATTGTATTGTTCATCTCTGTTCATTAAATCTTCTAGCTGTTGAACATTTCTTGTATCTTCTCTGTTTGTGCTTCCATTCTTTTTCTGAGATCTTATATCATCTTTACTGTCATTATTCTGAATTCTTTTTCAGGCAGATTGCCTATCTCTATTTCACTTAATTGTTCTTCTCGGATTTTATCTTGTTCCTTCATCTGGGACATATTCCTCTGCCGTCTCATTCTGTCTCACTTTCTGTGCTTCTGGTCGTTTCTTAGGCTTCAGGTTTGTAGTTCCTCTTGCTTCTGGTGTCTGCCTCCTGGTGGGTAAGGTTGGTACAGGGGCTTGTGCAGGTTTCCTGGTGAGAGGGACTGGTGCCTGTGCACTGGTCATTGGAGCTGGGTTTTGTTCCTCTGTTGGGCAGGGCCGTGTCAAGGGGTGTGTTTAGAGGGACTGTCTGCTGATGGATGGGGCTGTGTTCCCACCCTGTTGGTTGCTTGGCCTGAGGCATCCCAGCACTGGAGCCTGCAGGCTGCTGGGTGGGGCCAGGTCTCCAGGAGAGCTCACACCAATGAGTTTTCCCTGGGGCCTCTTCCACCAGTGTCCTTTCCCCCACAGTGAGCCACAGCCAATCCCCGCCTCCCCAGGAGACCTTCAAAGACCTTCAGGTAGTTCTGGCTTATGCTCCTATGGGAGTCACTGCTTTGCCCTGTGTCCCAGTGCATGTGAAAACTTGTGCATGCCCTGCAAGAGTGGAGTCTCTGTTTCCCCCAGTCCTGTGGAGCTCCTGCACTCAAGCCCCACTGACCTTCAAAGCCAAATGCTCTGGGGGCTCCAGACCCCCAGGCTGGGGAGCCTTAAGAGGGGCTCAAAACTCTCACTCCTGTGGGAGAATCTCTGTGATATAATTATTTCCAGTTTGTGGGTTGCCCACCCGGTGAGTATGGGATTTGATTATATCATGAATGTGCCCCTTCTACCATCTCGTTGTGACTTCTTCTTTGTATTTGGTTGTAGAATATCTTTTTTGGTAGGTTCCAGTCTTTTCTGTCGACAGTTGTTCAGCAGTTAGTTGTGATTTTGGTGTTTTCATGAGAGAAGGTGAGCTCAAGTCCTTCTACTCCGCCGTCTTGTCTCCTCCCTCTATCCATAAATGTTCTTTGAATTGAATAATGGATCTTTAAACAAGATAGAGAAGACTTTATTTTACCTACAACCTTGTATGGAAGTCTTGAGTGACCATAATAGTCATATAGTCATTCCTAGTCTGTCTCTGTCTCTGTCTCTGTCTCTCTCTCTCTCTTTCTCTTTCTCTTTCTCTTTCTCTTTCTCTTTCTCTCTCTCTCTCAGCATTGACATCCTGAAGGACTAAGGGAATGGCTTACAAGAGCCAAATATCTCTATGTTGATGATAATATAACAGAGATTCAAGATGCCCCCAAAGAAAGAGTATTTGCTTATATGGGCATTGTGTGTACTCGCTTTTAGTGGAAAGATGTTTCAGTACGCTTATTCATTCCTCCCATCTTCAGGAGATTTTGTAGCCATTTGACTTACTTGGTGACCCTTGCCCTTTCTGGAAACAGCCATAAATGCAAAGCTCTCAAAGGAGAAAGTCTGTCTCATTCCAAAGGCTCCGTTTAGTCAAGATTAGAAAGATAGGAGATAAAGATCCTCTCCCATCCCCCTTGATTTTAAATACACAAATTAAAAAGCACATGAACCCTTTGTTTAAAAAGAAAACCAGAATGTCACAAAAGGCAGGAATAATTCAAATGCAGTTTAGGCTAATGAGGGGACTGTATCCTTTCACTGTTTTATTCTGGGAGCTTTTCAGTCAGCATTGGCAAAGCTTCTGAACAAAGCCAGTAATTACCAAATAAAAATTGGCTTCAGTGCATTGTCTAACTGTGTTCACAGTTTGGCATGAACGGACTTATGATCCTTTTATTTCAACAGGAACTACCAGTCCTCCCTTCACTTCAAATAACCTATTCATCTCAGCATAAAAACGGCTAAAATACACCCGCAGAATATTCTGCCTCTGCACACAAGCAATAGACAGCAGGAGTCAGCTTCTATCAACAGACACCAATAGAGCAGGCTTTGAAAAACTCCATCCAAAACAGAGACTCTAAACATCTCTTAAATATTTATTTTTAGAAAACAGCAATTATTTGGTTTCACTTCTTTTTACTACTCTGGATATTTTGTTCAAAAGCAAATTCATTCCATTTTGTATAAAATGGTCCAAAATAAAGACTATAATAAGAAATTTATGCTTAAATAGTGATATGTGGCCGCTACTCAGATACATAGATTAATACTTTCTATTCTTGGGTATAAGTGGCATAGGTATATATCTCACTATCATAAAGAATCACTTTATCAGAAACCACCTAATTGGTGGCATCATCAAGCAGTTTACTTTACTCCCAACACCCCTCTGCAAACCATTCTCTTTTGCTACCCTCTAGCCCACGCTTGAGGTAAATGTGTATATACATATAAACCACATGTCCAAATCCTAGAATAGCATTGAGAAAGGAAGTCTCTATAAAAAAAATCGAGACCTTTGCACAGAACTTTGTGTTGCAGTATAATACAAGGTATGTTAAAACGCTGACCTGAGACAATCTACAGATATAATGGTTATAAATGTCGGGGAGGAAGAAATGTTCTACCCTTCTAGTTCTTGCAGCTGGTCTAAGAATTACATTGACATGAGACGGATTAACAGGAGAAAATCAAAAGTTTAATAACATGTATCCATGGGAGAGACCCAGGAAAACTGAGTTACTCGCCAAAATGGCCAAAGCCCTCACCTTAAACAGCATCTTCAGCTAAAGACAAAAGAGGACATGGGGGTAGAAGTTTGGGACTTCAAAGGGGAGGAAGGCAATTGACAGGGAGATGGAAAAGCACGTGTTTGGTAAACAAATGTTTGCTGGGTCCTGCAGAGACAGTGGGACACAGAGTGGACTCTGATCTCTGGGCCCGCCCAGTACCCCAACGACACCTAGCCCCATCTTCTTTGAAGATATTTCTGTTGACTGCTCTATTCTGGCCACAGGCCCTTTATCTAAAGTCTTTAAGCAGCTAAGAGGGAAGTAAAAAGAAAACTTCCTGAGTCTTCTGTTTCTTAAAAAGAATCAGCCTAAATTAATCCTCATGCCAAAGAGACACAGTTTGGGGTGGCAAAGTTTTCTCCCCTGTACAAGGTCAGTTCCAGCCACAACGTTTTTATTGGTCAGTATCACATCATGTCCTCATGGCATTGTGAGCTTAGCAGTTGTTACCTTTGGCTTTTGGGTTCTCAACATTGCTCCACTGGGTGTATACCAACTGTACACATTGGGTTGTCCCAAATGTACATTGGACGTGTGACTATTTGGCTAAGGTGGGTGTATAGCTATCGCAGAATGGGGTCCTGGAAAGGGCACTCTCCAAAAAGTTGGGAGACTTGCTTCTACTCTTCAATCTATTATTGCCTGCGTATAATGTCAGGTAACTCTCTTTACCTCTCTGAACTTCAGATGCTATTGTTTAAGGATAGAGGAAGGAGCTGGTCCAGATGATTCCCTTTGTCTCAAAGTGTATTTCATAGGGAAATGATCTGATGAGATACAACAATGCTTGTTACTATGCCCTTCTGTAAGAATGAAGCCTCTGGGAATCCCTGCAATAAGTGAATCTGTTTAACTTTTTAACTCAGGATTATATAAATTTATAAAACCACGGAATTCCTTCTTTTTTTAGAAGAAGGCTCAGGACATCCCCACTCTGCTTGTTTCTCAACTACACTTGGAGAAGCCCTGGACAGGCTCCCTTCCAGACCTAATATTCTGTGTTCTGATTCTAGGCTGTCTCCACTTGGTGGACCAATGGCCGTGGACCTCCATCATGGCCAACTGCTGGAAAGCTTGAGAATTTTTAAAACTCAATGCAGTTTTTTCTGTCCTCCAACACTTATAGGGACAAAAAACGTCTCTCCCTATGTATTCTCCAACCACCAAGCACATGCGAAGTGTCTACGATCACCAGGCACATGTGAATCTAAATTTTGCAAATGTACCCTTGTTTGTGGTTCCTTGGTCGATGTAGATAAGGGGTTAGCCCTGAGTAATCTGAATATATATGAAGCAATAACATTTTGCCTTGTCTAAGTCCTGTCCTTTAAAATCAATGCAAATTATACCTTAATAAAGTCTTCATGGATACCAGCATGTCACTGGTCTTGTCAGGACTTTGCCTGCAACCTGTTTTAAATCCCAACTGCTCCCATTTTTGCTCACTCCGACTTTCTCATTCTGGATGCACCCAGAGAACAAGTGTCAGCTACCACCCATAGAATAGTGATTGGCATATTTGAAGTCTTATTTCCCCCTCAACATTCTTTATTTCATTTACCATTTTTTTCTAGAATTCCACCATCCGAACTTTTAATGGCTTTGCTTGCTTTTCTCTGAACTCTCTACAGCTCTCTTTTGAACTAAAAGTTCCTAATTTGAACACAGTGCTTCCATGGAGATATGACTAATAATGCATTGGATCTTAAATCTGGCTGAACATCAGAATCATATTTTTTTAACTATAGATTCCTGAGCTCCACACAGCCATGTATGGGAAACATGGAACTGTTACCATGTTGATTTTCATTGGAATGGCTTCCTTCCAACAGTCCAGGCCTACCTCAGTTGTTACCTCTTTGGGAAGCTTTTCCTCATCCATGCAACTCAAGTTAACAGATATCCCTCAGAGTTTATAAGGCCCGTTGGGCTTTGGACCATATTGCATTGCTTTGCTAGTCATATATAGTAGTATCCCTTTTGGGAGCTTTTAGATTGTAGAGCCCCTTACTCTTGTGTTTGTCTTCCAACCCCAGTACTGGGAATGAATCAATTTCAGTTAGAAGCAGCACTTGGGACAAGTCCTCATTATCTTCCTCTGCACACATTTCCTACCAAACAGCAACCAAAATGAAGGTCCCTTCAAGTCTGAGCATTTGTAATCTGCCTATCACTACCACATGACGTGGCATATAACATCTGTATTTTTTAGTTGAAAATTTTTTCCCGTTGAGATTGGAAGCATTCTGAAGGTGGGCATTAGGTTTCAGAAAATTTTGCATTTCCTATAGGGACTGTACCTAGTAAACAGTCCTCAGTAAATAGACCATCAGAATGGAAAAAGAGTAATTAAAGACTAAGCATTCTAATAACAAAAAAGAAGTAGACTCACAGATATAGAGAACAAACTAGTGGTTACCAGTGGGGTGGGGGCCAGCAAGATGGGGTGGGGGCCAGCAAGGTAGGGTGGGAGGTACAAACTACTGGGGGTAAGATAGGCTCAAGGATGTACTATACAGCACAGGGAATATAGCCAATATTTTGTAATAACTGTAAACAGAAAGTAACCTTCAAGATTTTTAAAGTTTTTAAAAAGTAAAAAGAAAAAAAAAGACTAAGCATTCTAAACCCCCATTTTACAGATGAAGAAACTGAGGCCAAGAGAATTGAAGTGATTCACTCAGATAAAAATAGGTTTCAAACTAGTCAGGCTACCCTATTCCCTGGGCTCTTTTTGCTTATTCCATGTGCCCTCTGTTGATTGAATGGAGTTGATTGATAGAGTTCCTGGAAATGGAGCTAGGAAACCAAAGTAAATCTCTACCACTGAACCCTTGAAAGGCATGTCTTCTGAAGGCTGGAGTTTCCCATCAAGGAAACAGGGAAATGCCATAGGCAATAAGCTGAAGACTGACTTTAGTGTACTCTACTGTGCATGATTTTAAATGAGCAACTACTTGTACCCACACGTAGGCCACACCAACCTCGGGTAGATTTGAATACATTAGGTAATCGAGTATGAAAATATAAGCACAAGTGAGGCCAGGCTCAAAAACCTGACCTCATATCAGTTAAAACCGTCATATCTAGATCAGACACTTTTTTTTTTTACATCTTTATTGGAGTATAATTGCTTTACAACGGTGTGTTAGTTTCTGCTTTATAACAAAATGAATCAGCTATACAAATACATATATCCCCATATCTCCTCCCTCTTGCGTTCCCTCCCACCCTCCCTATCCCACCCCTCCAGGCGGTCACAAAGCACCGAGCTGATCTCCCTGTGCTATGCGGCTGCTTCCCACTAGCTATCTATTTTACGTTTGGTAGTGTATATATGTCCATGCCACTCTCTCACTTTGTCACAGCTTACCCTTCCCCCTCCCCATATCCTTAAGTCCATTCTCTAGTAGGTCTGTATCTTTATTCCCGTCTTACCCCTAGGTTCTTCAGGACATTTTTTTCCCTCAGATTCCATATATATGTGTTAGCATACGGTATTTGTCTTTCTATTTCTGACTTATTTCACTCTGTGCGACAGACTCTAGGTCCATCCACCTCACTACAAATAACTCAATTTCATTTTGTTTTATGGCTGAGTAATATTCCATTTTATGTATGTGCCACATCTTCTTTATCCATTCATCTGATGATGGACACTTAGGTTGCTTCCATCTCCTGGCTATTGTAAATAGAGCTGCAATGAACATTTTGGTACATGACTCTTTTTGAATTATGAAAACCATCATATCTAGAATAAAAAGAATAGAAGATATCACTTGCAGTTGAATTAAGTTGGACTCATTTGCATTCCAATTTCAAGTTAGCAAGATTTCATCAGAAGGGTTCTCCTGCAAATTGAATTCCATCTTACTGTTATTATTTGTATTCTTGGGGTGGATGTGTAGTTTTGGAATATCTTAGTATTGTTGCTACCACCGTTGTATCTGTTATTGTTGGATGCTGGGACTCATATTTCCAATCACGCTTTTACCCAACTGGGTAGCCTCCATATCAGCCCTCGCTGGTGAGTCAGATCATCTAAATAGATTCTCTAAAAGAAACACCCAGCGATGAAGGGGCAACCAAGGTGGCCGTAATCCAGTCCTTGTGAGCCCAGGACCTGAGCATAAATGTTTATCTGATACACATTTAAAGGAATTCCAGGGCGGGGGAAACAAACTTAGCAAAGGAATCTTTAACTTGTAGAATATATTCTTTAGAAGTGGTTCCGAAAGCCATGTTAAACCCCCTCACTCACCAGGATACTGAAAACCCAAAGCAAAGCTTCTTGTGAGCTTCCCCTGTTTGGTAGCAGCAGGGAGGCAGGGGAATGGCTCAAGGAAAGTGTGGCTTCTTTTGCATTATGTGCCTGAAAAATTCTAGTCCAACACCAAATGAGTCAGCAGAGTTTTGTGGAATAGCCAAGGAGAGGATGCTTTCTTTAGGAGATTATTTATTTGGGTGCCACATAATACTGTAGATAATTAGGAGTCAGAATGAGTGAGATTATTTGGAAAAAGTGATAGCAGCTTGAAAGGTTCCCTCGCTTGTGACGTCATGGAGGAAGAAACATTACGGTTCCATGCAACTCGTTATTTTGAGGGGGAGTAAGAAAGTGACATCAACCAAAATGTTATCATAAAATCACTGACCATACTAGCCCAGATATCAGCCTTACAAGGTCAAGATTTTAGAAAAGCAAATTGGTTCACAATTTCAATAAACCCTTGACATTTAAAGGAGCAAAATTTGTGCAGTGTGGCTCCCAATATGTTAAGTACATCAAGAGAAAAATCTAGCCAAAGTGCAAATTAATATGGCTTGGAAACATCTTTCCTCATCTTCTAAATGTCTCCACATCTGGCAAAATGACCAGGGTGGAGGGAGATGTTTTCAGTATGCTCAAGATTCAGGCTGAGTTTATAGTGATGACTTGAGAGACTCTAGTCTCTGAAATCTACCTCCTGTCCCATCATGTCTTTTTTAAGAAATTTTTATTTTATATTGGAGTATAGTTGATTTACAACGTTGTGTTAGTTTCAGGTGTACAGCAAAGTGATTCAGTTATACATATACACATATGTATTCTTTTTCAGATTCTTTTCCCATATACGTTGTTACAGGGAATTGAGTAGAGTTCCCTGTGCTATACAGTAGGTTCTTATTAGTTATCTATTTTATATATAGTAGTGTGTGTATGTTAATCCCAACCTCCTAATCTATCCCTCCCCCCTCTTTCCACTTTGGTAACCATAAGCTTATTTTCTAAGTCTGTGAGTCTGTTTCTCTTTTGTAAATAAGTTCATTTGTATCATTTTTTTAGATTCCACATATAAGTGATATCATATATTTGACTTACTTCACTTAATATGATAATTTCTAGGTCCATCCATGTTGCTGAAAATGGCATTATTTCGTTCTTTTATGGCTGAGTAATATTCCACTGTGTATATATATATGGTGGAATCTTCTTTATCCATTCATTCGTTGATGGGCATTTAGGTTGCTTCCATGTCTTGGCTATTGTAAATAGAGTTGCAATGAACACTGGGGTACATGTATCTTTTCAAAGTATGTTTTCTGCAGGTATATGCCCAGGAGTGGGATTGCTGGATCATATGTTAGCTCTATTGTTAGTTTTGTAAGGAACCTCCATACTGTTCTCCATAGTGGCTGTATCAATTTAGATTCCCACCAACAGTGCAAGAGGGTTCCCTTTTCTCCACACCCTCTCCAGCATTTATTGTTTGTAGACTTTTAAATGGTGGCCATTCTGACTGGTGTGAGGTGACACCTCTTTGTAGTCCATCATGTCTTGAATGTTTGCTTCTTAGGCTGTTTCTTCTCTCTTCTTGGTCATCAATTGCTCCAACTGCACTGGACCATTTCCATTAGCATACATACACCTTCATGTATTCATCACCAGTTTAAAACAATTATCCACTCATGGCGAACTTTATTTCATCCATGCCCTTTCCCTTGAACTATTTTGAAGCACTTTCCAGACATTATACTGTCTTAATCCATAGATAGTTATGAATTTATCTCTAAAAATAAAGATCATTTTAAAAAACGTAACCATAATACCATCATCCAACCTAAAAATATTAGCATCTTTAACAGTCTGTTTCTTACTAAGAACTAGAAACTATACTAGAAACTGACCAGAGACAAAGATCATCTGATTCTTTTCTTGAACGTTTGCTTGCAAAGAATCCCATGTCCACCAAAGAGGGCCTGGCCCTGTCTATTCCACCAGTAGGAGCAGCATGGTATTTGGGAATGAAAGGCAAAAACTGAAACGTCATCATAAGTCTATAATGCCGCTGTCTGGAAACGCTGACCTCCGAAGGTGGGTTCTGAGGTTACTGTTCTCTTAGTTTTTAAGAGAATATACACTGATCATTTTTTAAATGAGAATGGGAGCTTACAACAACAAAAACCCTCCCTTGAACATTGGCTCTGCGGATTAAAGTAAATGGAACTTTGTGGATGAGACTGGCTTTCTAGAGGTTTCATGGCTTAGAACGAAAAGAAGGCAAGCTGACCTGTGAAGACCTTCACAAGGTCACGAGTTCCTCCCAAGCCCAGCTTGGTACCACGATTAATTTTTTAGGCCAGAGAAATCAACCTTAAAAGATCTTGCATTTGCTTTCTGCATATTGCTGATCTGAAATAAATAGACTGCCGGATATTTCTCCAGGAAAGATGTGTTTATTTGGGATCAGCAGAGAATTGCAATTCAGGGTCTGCAAGCTTGGCGAGCCACAGGCAAGTCCCCGCCTGTCAAGGGAAGAGCACTTTTATAGAGGGGAAAGGGTTATAGTAAACAGGGTCCATGGCTTTTCTTTGGCTGAGCCCTTGCCAGGAAAGAAGAGGAGTCTTTCTTCTTCCTGTTGGACTCTGCTGTCATCAAACGGCATGAAAGCTCCCCTTCTGGTGTCCTGACTCTATTTAATCAAGGTTTCTGTTTATTATTTTCTTTACAATTCTGTTTGCTTCTTAAGGAGTATGATTAAGCTGTACCGGGGTCTATAGGCTAAGAAAATCCTTAGTCTTGGGAAAAACACTGCAGAGGAAGAGGAAGGCCTCAGGCCCCAGACACCCACCAAAATTAAATTGAAATCGTCTGGTAGAACAAACAATCCCATCACCTTATGCCAGCCCCTAAATTCTTGCTGGCAACCAGAATTTAGCCAAGATAAAGGTACAGTTTTTGGCTTCTGGGGTGAGCCTTCACCCAGCTCAAAACATTCTGTAAGAAGGATGGCCTGACACCTGAAATTCTACAATCTTAGGCGCTCCTTTTCAAGGAGCAGGTCTTCATCAGATGTACCCCTCCGTATGGCAGTGGTATAATTAATGTATAATCCAGTAGAGCTGGGCTTCTCGGCCTGGGCACTACTGTCATTTGGGCCAGGCAGTTCTTTGCTGTTGGTTGAGCGGAGGCTAACTGAGCACTCCAGGCTGCTGAGCAGCTTCCCTGGCCTCCACCCACCAGATGCCAGGAGCGCCCTCCCCTGGGGTGGGGCGAGGTGCAGAATCACCCCTGTTTGAGAATTCCTGCAATAGAAGTGATATTTCAGCGACTGCATGAAGCATAAATGTTGCCAAGGGATACAAAGTAGACTACTTTAGATATCGTCTTAAAGGGAACTACTTTAATCATTATTGGAAAAAAAAACAGTGCTAAATGATTAGACATAAAATAATGAATGAAAACTACTATTGCTTTAAAATATTCCCTCAAGGAAGTGAAGTAGTTGCCCTTTCACCCATGAAGGTGACTGCGATCGCAGGTGTGGTGAAAGACATTATTCAGAAGCTCAACCTGTGGTTTGCTGGTGAGAATAGTTCCTGGCTCGGGGCTACAGCTGCCGGGCAGAGTCTGGAGCTGCCACTCCTGAAAATCCCCACGTTGTTTGAACTTGAGTACTGTAATTACAGACGAGATTCTCAGAGCCAAAAATGAAGCTGCTTGGCCAGAGCAGCAGGATATAGAATAGACCCTTGGGGCTGTAAAT
Source organism: Delphinapterus leucas (assembly GCF_059928025.1). Taxonomy (NCBI): domain Eukaryota; kingdom Metazoa; phylum Chordata; class Mammalia; order Artiodactyla; family Monodontidae; genus Delphinapterus; species Delphinapterus leucas. The sequence continues at coordinate 19,418,250 of NW_028322234.1, forward strand.
GTTAATTTTTGTGGTTTCCAAGTACTCGTAAGTGTGGTGGAGAAGGATTTTGGAGATGATCCTCAACATGTCAGAGGCCCTGGCATTCTTTTACCCACAGCCATTGTAGAGAATCCACCCCAAGTTCAGGAGTATTGAAGCAATACTCCTTCTGAGCCTGGACTGTTGTGTGTGAAAGTTAAAAAGAATGACGTTCTGTACACGTGTGCATTGTGGTCATTACGTACATGCACATACATATGCATATGTCAAATAAATCAATCTCTAGAAATGCCTAAGGCAATGAAAGTGATGGGGGCGGTTTAAACTGTTTGGCACATAATCGGGCTGAGACACTGATCAGAGAAAAATGATCTGTAACACCGAGAAGGAGCCAGCTGGTGTGGGTGGAGGCTCAAGCAGAGAAAAGTGGGGAGGCCCCAGGAACAGATGGGGAGGCTTGAACCCCGACACAGAGCAGAGGGTCCAACAGCTTGAGCTGATGAATCCAGGTGGCTGACGATGACATCATGTGTCAGGTTACACCCAAGTGAGCAGCGCAGCGTTCCAAGCAAGTTCAGGCCAACATGGAGGCCCTTCCCAGTGTCCACCTTGGAATTCCAGGAGGGATGGAAACACTGCCCAGCCCTGTCTTGTGTCCTCTATGGAAAGAGTAGGAGGAAGACATATAGGCCCTTCCCACCCCTTCTTTATTCTTTTTCATTCTCAGGTTAAAAAGGAGTAGAAAAGGAGAGAAATTGGGCTTTTAAAGAACCTTGTTCCCCTCTGCCTTTGTTCTCTGCTTGCTCTCTAAATTACGTTACAGAGGGAAAGATAAGGAACTTTAACGTAGGAAATTCAACCCAACAAACTGATCCCAGAGTCCAACATGTCGGGGGTCTGGGGGGGGGCGGGGAATGTTTCTGAGGATAGATTTGATCCACTTATGCTTCTTAGTGAGCCCATAAGCACTTCCAACAACCTACCGGAAGCTGAACTTGACACATGTCCCCTCTCCAGCATTCTCTTCAAGTCAGAAACTGAGCTCCGGGTGCCCAGTTATATCGTCCATCAGTTATCGAGTCTTGGAGATTCTGTCTCCTTAGCATCTCTTGAAACCATCTTCGCTTCTCCATGCACATTTCAATTGTCTTAATTCTGACCTTCATTGAGTTCTACCTGGGCTGTTACAATTGTTTCTTCTAGCTGGCCTCTTTGCATCAATGCATTCTTTCCATAGCTTCCAGAATAATCTTTTAAAAACGCAAATCTGTTCATATTATTTTCCTACTTACAACTCTTGTATGACTGCCCATTCTCAAAGGTTTTTCAACTTCTTTTTTGCCCTGACAGACCCAGTACAGATGCCATTCATCAGACCAATGGAATCCTACAGGCAAAGTCAGATTCTGACCAAACTCTTCCTTTTTTTATTTTTTTCAGGGAAATAAAGCTCAGCCCAGTGAGTCACGGTGTCTCATCACAAGGTATGGTGTATATTACATACACTAGGCAACGTGCACATTTGTCTTTGTGCTAGGCATAACACATCACCTTCCTGTCACCAAAGGATATGTGTTGGTACCAATGATAATGTCTTAGTTTTGATAAGTGGACTATGGTATTTTAACTGTAGAAGATGTTATATTAGGGGAAGGTGGGTGAAAAATATGTGGGACCTCTCTGTACTATCTGTGCAACTTTTCTGTAAATCTAAAATCATTTCAAAATGTTACCATTACCTATGTTCTTGATGTTACTTATGTCTATTATATCTGACTAGTGGAAATACCATACAATGATGTGCTACTGGTCATCTCCCCCAACTCCACGTTCAGTGATCCCTACTTTGTGCTTTGATAGCAGATAACTTGGGGGTATTTATACCATGGCAGTTGATAAATGTCATAAACATTTATCAGCATTGCAAAGCAGCCAGACATTACCCTCTCTGCCTGAAAAATGGAAAGATATTGATAAATATGAGTGGCCAAAAGTGTGAGGGGGAAGAGAAACTGGCATCTGTGGAAGCCAGCTCCTCCTTTTTCTGAAAAAGCCTGCTGGTTATGAGTGTTTCAGTCACTGGGCGACCAGGTCACAGGCATATGGCATATGGTGGAGATCCCTGTGCTGCCCCCGGCCCCCAAGAAGGCAGGGTGTGGAGCCCAACATTGGAGATCCTGAGGGCTTTGCGCAGTAAGGATGAAGGTGGAGACAGTAAGCCGAACAGGAAGATTCCCATAATGTGAGCCATTGTGAATACTGAGAAACATTCAGACTACTTAAAAGTTGGCATGGTTCATCAGTTCTACATAGCAGCTACCAACATAATATTTTCCAGCATGGCTTTCTGTCCGTTAAATGATATGATTCTGTGCCGAAATCATTAGATTTAGTACAGAGAGAAAAAAGGACCACTTTCATCCCAGCAGAGTGGGGTGTTGCAAAGATTCACCATCCTGATCTTTCATGGCAGAGATGACCAGCATTGAGGGTACATTTGGGTGATTTTTAAGGTACAAACTCTATTCAGCTTTCCATATACATGGGGATTCATCCTTGAGGGAGGGCTCAGAGATGAGGTTAAGTATTAAAATCAGCATATAAGGCAAAAATGGTTTATAATTAGAACGACTCTCTAAAATCCCTTAAATTAGTGGTTTTGCAGAGAAGGTACACCCCTAAGGGGAATTTGGGAAATTTTGCTGTGTGTTTTTGGTGTTCCCACCAGTAGGGAGGTAGGGGAAGTTGCCTTAGACGCTGATGAGCCACAGTTGGGGATTTCAGGCATCATTTGCTGCTCATAAAGCCCAGGACGACGAAGGATCCTCCTGGGTCCTGCTAGAAGGACACATTCATGTGTGTGAAAACCTGCTCAGGATTATCTGAAGACAGATATCACGTCATTTTACAAATAAACAAAAAGCGTTTTTAGGCCAGTTTTAATGAACGTTGAGTTTTTCTGGAAGTAAATTACCGCGTAAATCGGAAGATTGTGTTTTCTTTGGGATGGAACTTTAGCACAAGCCGTTTGCTCTTCTGGAAAATCATGACACCACCCGTCTTCTGTCGTGCACACCTGTATCTATGGGCATGTATAGCAGTTGCATTTTTGGTGATCCTACTAATAGGCACAGGCATCTGAGGACTTTATCTACCAGTGCAGCTTTTATACAAATCAAAATGCATTTTATTTCATTATAGATTATCTTTTTATTTCTCCCTGATATATTACAATCATAACATTATGTTGATATTTTTAAAATTATTTGTATAATTAGCTTTATTATCTCTGAATTTCATTTCAGGATAGAAAAGGAACAGTTACAAAATATAGGTTACAAAAAAGGCCCACCGGGTCTGAGCAAGTTGAGAATTATTGCCTTAAATTTCTCTAAATCACTGGAACCTGGGATGCTTGAAACCGAACCAAGAGTGAAATTTGTTGTTTTTTTCGTTTTGCATCTTAGGCTGTGGATTCCTTTCCCAGGGATATTGGAGGTTCCAGCTTTGCTTTATTTAAGGCAAAGTTTCTCAACCCCACAACTATTGACAACTTGGGCTGGATAATTCCTGGGGTGTGGTGGGGTGGCGATGAGGAACTGTCCTGTGCCCTGGAGGATGTTTAGCAGCGTCCCTGGCCTCTACCCACCGGATGCTAGGAGCAGCCTCCCCCCAACTTGTGACAACCAGAAATGTCTCCAGACATTGCCACGTGTCCCCTAGGGGCAAAGTCACCCCTAGCTGAGAACCTCTGATTTTAGGGAACTCCACTATGGAGTTCTTTTCAGAAAGAGGGGAGTTTTGGTCATGTTTCTCAAAGCATGATCTGCAAGTCGAATCAAAAAAAGAGGATCCACCAGAGTGCTGACAAAAAGTGCAAATAGACTCTGGGCTGGGGGCAGAAATCGGCATCTGAACGTACGCCTGAGGGCTGGGGAAGTACACAGAGCTAGGAAGATCCTGGCTTGATCCCAGCCTGTTGGTAACAGTGAGACTTTGACAGTTCAACCTCGGTGAACTTGAGATTCGTCATCGACCAACTGGGGGTGAAAATCATGACGCGAGGATTAAATGAGATGCTGTAACTGAGGGGTGGACAAGAGTGTAGGCCTTATTTATCTTGGTAATGTCTTGTTATACTAACCCAAGCCAGGCACACTCAGAAGGTAGAAGTGCAAGAGCCTGGGAGCATGGACTGATGAACCAGCCCTGGCTTCAAAAGGTCCGATGCCTTGAACTGTTCCTGGTGGTGGGCTGCCAGCCCTGCCCTTGGAGGACAGCTGCTACTCCAGCCCCCTTGGGTCAAAGAGCTGAGACTCCCTCCTTCCTGCTGCCTCCCTTGCAAGGGATCACCCATAGCCCCAGGGAGCAAAGATTAAACAGAAACAATCACAGAACTTCTGGGGTGATAACCTTAGCGACCAGGTGCTCTGCTCTTCCCTGTGACATCATATGATCTTTCACACAATCAAGATGTAGGAATGAACAGGAATGAGCTAGGCTCATCCACCCATTCCACCCCCCTTGCACGTGCAGCAGTTACTGTTATGTTGCTCAGAAAGGTTAAGTGTCTTGGCCAGTGTCACACAGCTAGTAAAGGGGAAAGCAGGGATCCGGACCTAGTCAGTCTGACTAGAGTATATGCTTTCAAAACTGTAAGTAAGAAACATGTCAAAGTAGCAATGACATATCAGGGCTTCAGACCAGCACTATCCAATCCAGCGGTCCCTTGCCATGTGGAGCTATCTAAATGTAAATGTGTACTAATTATAACTAAATAAAAGGTCAGTTCTTCGGGCACACTAGCTACATGTCACACAGTGAGGGACTACTGTATTGGACGGCACAGATACAGAACATTTCTATCATTGCAGAAAATTCTATTGGACAGCATTGGGCATTTTTAAAATAATTTTTAACAATGTCATTTATTGAACCCTTAGCATGTGCTTTACATCCATTTTCAGGTATCCTTACACAAATTCTAAGTATTTTCCATTTTACAGATGAAGAAATTCACAGTCACAGTGGGAAGGGATTTGCCCAAGTTCACATAGATAGTAAACAGTAGAACCAAGTATTTAAAAATTGACCCTTTCTGCTACCCCATGTTAAAGTTCTAAGGAGGAGTGAGATTCTTTTTTTGTTGAAGTATAGTCGATTAGTTGATTTAAAATATTTCAGGTGTACAGCAAAGCGATTCAGTTTTCTATCTATATGTATAAATATATATATCCTTTTTCAGGTTCTTTTCCATTATTTCATTCTTTTTCATGGCTGAGTAATATTCTATTGTGTGTATATATATATATATATATATATATATACTACATCTTCTTTGTCCATTCATCTGTTGATGGACATTTATGTTGCTTTCATGTCTCGGCTATTGTAAATAGTGCTGCTATGAACATTGGGGCACATGTATCTTTTGGAATTAAAGTTTTCGTCTTTTCCAGATATATGCCCAGGAGTGGGATTGCTGGATCATATGCATTGTGCATTTATTTTTAACTGAAGTACAGTTGATTTATTGCTACAATGTTGTGTTAGTTTCAGGTGTGTAGTACAATGATTCAGTTATATATATATATATATATATATATGCACATATACATGTATATATATATATATATTCTTTTTCAGATTCTTTTCCCTTATAGATTACTACAAAATACTGAGTATAGTTCCCTGTGCTGTACAGTAGGTCCTTGTTACCTATTTTATATATAGTAGTGTGTATATGTTAACTCCATCCTCCTAATTTATCCCACACCCCTTCCCCTTTGGTAACCATAAGTTTGTTTTCTATGTCTGTGTGTCTCTTTCTGTTTTGTTAATAAGTTCATTTGTATCTTTCTTTTTTTCTTTGATTCCACATATAAGTGATATCATATGGTATTTGTCTTTCTCTCTCTGGCTTACTTCACTTATTATGATAATCTCTAGGTCCATCAGTGTTGCTGCATGCATTGTGCATTTTAAATCACCACAGAAGCGTAGCTCATTGTGTCTGTCATTTTTAGTATGACTATGTTAAACTAAAATGAAGACATACATTAGGAATTTCTGGGGAAAAGCCATATTTGCTCACTGTAAATGGTCTTTTATTTCTTGTCATTTTGCGGAAACACACCAGAGAACAAATTAAAAAGTAAAATATTCCCTGTACCTGTATTGACTCCTCATTAAATTAATAATGAGACACAAATAAAATATTCCCTTTTCCAATACTCTTTGTTACTGCTCAGTCTGTTTTCAAAGAGAACTTATTTGAGAAATGCCCTACTCAGAATTGTCACATTTTCCTCAAATAAGTACTTCTATATATTTTTTAAATGACACTAAAACGTTGTAAATCAACTATACTTCAATTTTACAAAAGAAATAACATATCCATTACCCAAATGAATTAAATAAAATAAGTCCAAGATCTTCCACAACATTAACCAAAAGGGAATGATTCATAAACAGCCTTCCATCATTTTCTCTGGTTGTTTCAAGGAAGAGCAAAGGCAAACCAAGTGTATTCCATCTTTCATAGCTGAAGAGTTTGTATTCACAAACCCAATGCTAATCGAGAGAAACTTTAGCTGTTTACCAAGGAGAACGCTTAACTTGTGGAAATACCCAAGGAAAACAGTGTGGGTCGGTTCACTTCATGGATTAGGGCCTCTTACAACTTTCTAGAGGAATCATAGAGTCATAAATTGTTGGAGCCAGAAAAGATCTGAGCAAACATTTTATCTACATTTGCAGATAAAGAGACCGACACTGAAAGTGAAGGCACCCACCCTGTTAGTAGCAGAACCAAGACTAAGGGAGGGACAAGGATCTCTTTGGCTTCAGACCACTGGTGCTTTCCTTTTTGAAGCCTGGCCAGAGAAGTAAATGCCCTTTGCTGTAGTACTAAGAACAGACCAGCAGGTATGGGGTGTCTTTTATATCCCATATCAGGTTCAACCATGTCATGTAACTTCCCCAGTTGGTGGTTGTCAAATCCGTGACACAACATAAAGTTCCAAACAGCCCTTTCCATTCCCCAGCTCACAGTGTCTTTGAGAACATAAGGATCAGCCCCTTATGCCCTGCAAGACCCTCGGCTGCTTCCTTCAAAGGAGGCAGAAGTTCAAAGGAAAGTAGTCATGTGGAGGCCCACTGTTTAGGCACAAGCTGGCTGGGTTTCCAAGGCCTCAAGGGAATTGGGTGTTGAGGACCATGTCAAGTTGATTAGGCCTTCAAACAGCCTTTCATGAAGTAATCCTTGAGAGGGTCTCATTCGAGAGCCAGGAGAGTACCTTTCTCCCTGCGCTCAGTGCCCTCTATCTGTTCTCTTCTTAATGCCTTGCTTTGTCTCTTCTGCAATGCAGAAGTCATTGGATATTTATGAGGAAAACCTGCAAGACTTTCTACTATTCCCCCAAATTTGTGTACATCCCTAAAGCATAACATTTTAGCTCCCTTGACTTTGAGGTCAGGCAACTAGTACCTACATCACAGGATTGTTGCAGGATTCAATGCAATCCTTTATTAAGTGAGTTGGGGGTTCTGGGTTTATGAATTTCCTAAAGGACTTTCTGCCACTAGAATACACACTAGCCGAGTGGTGTTCCTCCCCCAAATGGAAAATTGCTTCAGCAAAAACCCTTTCCACTCAGCAGAGAAGAAGTAAAGAGTCATATGTGACACCCACCAATACCAGGAGTCCAGGGAGGTCTCTTCAGTGCCTCTTCTTGTGTGAAGCCTTATATTGCTGTTGGATAAGAGGATGAGAGGAGACAACTCCCCAGACCCTGAAATATGATGACTGGTCCCAAATAATGACACTCTGAGGGCCTGCCTTAGTTAGCTATTGCCTTGTAACAAATTACCCAGAAATGTTGTGGCTCGAAATAATAAACATTTATTAGCTCACAGTTTCTAGGGGTCAGGAATCCAGGTGGTTCTGCCTCAGGGTCCCTCATGGGGTTGCTGTCATCTGAAGGCTCAACTGGGGCTGGTAGATCCACTTCCAAGATGGTGTACTCACAAGGTGGTGGGCAGGAGGCCTCAGGTCCTCACCACCGGACTCTCCATAGGACTGCTTGAGTGTCCTGATGGCTTGGCAGCTAAGCCGTGAGAGTGAGAGGAAGGAGGAAGCCACCATGCTGACACCATCTAGTCTCAGAAGTCACACAGGGTCACTTCTGCCATATATTCTATTATTGAGAAGTGAGCCATTAAGTTTAGCCTATACTAAAGGGGAGGGGAATTAGTCTCCAGCTTTTGAAGAGAAGTTTCAAAGAACTTGTGGACATACTTTTAATTTTCTTTTCTTTTCCATTATGGTTTATTACAGGATATTGAATATAGTTCCCTGTGCTCTACAGTAGAACCTTGTTGTTTATCCATTCTCTATATAATAGTTTGCATCTGCTAATACCAAACTCCCAATCCTTCCCTCTCCCCACTCCCCCTCTGCTGTGGCAACTACAAGTCTGTTCCCTATGTCTGTGAGTCTGTTTCTGTTTCATAGGTATGTACATTTGTGTTGTATTTTAGATTCCACCTATAAGTGATATCATATGATATCTGTCTTTCTCTGTCTGACGTACTTCACTTAGTATGATCATCTCTAGGTCCATCCTTGTTGCTGCAAATGGCATTATCTCATTCTTTTTTATAGCTGAGTAATATTCCATGGTATATATGTACCACATCTTCTTTATCCATTCATCTGTCGATGGACATTTAGGTTGTTTCCATGTCTTGGCTATTGTAAATAGTGCTGCTATGAACATAGGGGTGAATGTGTGTTTTTGAATTAGAGTTTTGTCTGGATATATGCCCAGGAGTGGGAATGCCGGAACATATGGTAGTTCTGTTTTTAGTTCTTTGAGGAACCTCCATGCTGTTTTCCATAGTGGCTGCACCAATTTACATTCCCACCAAAAGTGTAGGAGGCTTCCCTTTTCTCCACATCCTCTCCCGCAGTAAAATTGATTTTTGAAAAACCTCAGTGTTGTTGAACATCATATTCAGAGGCTCTTTGTAAATGATTCTCTCCATCTCTGCCCTTCCTTCCTTCCTATGATTTCATGCTTTGTCTGCCCTCCCAATAATAAGCATGTTTCTAAATTTTACGTTTTCCATTGCAGACTGACATTCATAATTCTAGTGCCTTCCAATGCACAATTTGTTCCCCATTTCAGTGTACTTCTTTCAGCAATAGATTTCTTTTCAAAAGAGCAGCCTTTAGAAACAGCCAGCACAATATACAGTTCATCAACCAAAGAGCTTATTTTTCAATAGCCCGCTCACATTTCATAGATCATACGGCCATTGTTATAACTGATTGGCTCAAAAGGTTTCATTTGATTTTCAATCCAGTTATTTTGATAAAAGTAAGGTGGTGAATGGTTTCTTTTCTAAACTTGTAAAAAAAAGAAAAAAAAACAAGGTGCATACTAATTAGCTTATTAAAATAGTGAAATTCATGGTACATGATGTCTGTCTGGTGAAAATGATTATTTAAGAAGCTAAAGTAGCCTCTCTGCCTGGTGAAGGAAGTGCTCAAATTTAAGAGCCTGTGACAGAAATCTTGGTGAGACTAAATCCAACCCTTGGTTTCCTTCTCCAGTGAATTTTGTACCTCCATCTGTCTCCATAACTGCAATTCAAAACATGTACACAAAAGATAGTTGGAATTTTCAAGGAAGCAGGTAACTTATTCATGACCAGAAGTGCCTGCTTATACAATCTTTCACCTTTACGCCTTGCAGGAAACTCTGATTTTACCTTGTGAAAAAATTTTAAGTATCTGTGAGAACAGCTGTTGTATGAAACAAAGATGGTAATGGATACAGAGTTAAAGCTGCAAAAAAAGAGGACGGAATTCTTAAAGGGGATGTCAGAAAATAAAAGCCTTTCCTTTTATGTAGACCTTGGAGACAAAAAATAAATAAATAGGCAGAAACTTGCATGATCCTTATTATGTCCCATGAGCTACAGTGTATTCAATATTATTTGTATGGATTAATAGGAAAGGATGGTTAATTATGGCTATGGATATATAGGAAGAAACAGTCTTGCAAAACTGTAAATTGAAACACTCACTGAATTATTCCTGGATGTGTGTTGAATCAAGTTAAAGGCTTAATGATGCAGATATGAATGTGGCTTGTAAAGACATGATGGAAGGAGTAAACAGTCTAATAAAAAGAGAAAAGCAGACAGCGCATCACCTAAGATTATTGAGACTGTTCTTATTAGCCTCCTTCATTCATGTTGGAGATAATCTAGAAGGGTCAAGAATTTCCCGTTGTGAAGGGAAGAGGTGGCTATTGGTTTGTGCCTTGTGACTCAGGTTCACTGTTCAAGAACCTTTATCCAAGAGTGTGTAAGTGTTTGCCCTCCCTGTGATACAGAAAAAGTAACAAAGGATTAAACAAGGCCACGGAAAGAAGCAAGCTGCCATCATGGCAGGTTCTCAAGCCCACGAACTTGATACCCACAACCCCATTCTAAAAGTAGAGTTCAGAGACCACAGGTACTACAGGCATGGATGATTTAATATTTATTCTAGAAAGGATTAGCATGAACGCTTTACAGATGCACCCAGCAACAGTGGGCTCTCAGGCTTGCCGGAAATGACTCAGGGTCAGGTTTTGGGGGCCAGGATGGCTCCACTTTTACTGGAATGCTATGAGCCATGTGTTAGTCAGCTGGGTGAGGAGACGGTACTGGTCGCCTGTAGTCTTCTGTTTCACACAATCCAGGCCACCTGACCAAAATTTTGACAAGACTCACAAGCAGATAAGAAGATACTATTTCAGTGTTCAAGCAGAGAAGAGAAAGTCTGAACGTTTTTAAACCTCCAAACCAAGAACTGAAATATGAAACAATTTTCTGCCACAGAACTTTTATAAGACCAGTAGCTTCTTTTGCTCCCCAAAAAGTATTTAAGAAACAATTTGACTGGTGTTAAATCTTGATTATTCCCCTGTTTAAATACTGTCTTTAAAAGACCTGCCTTGCTGACTGTCTAGAGTGCAAAGAACAAGTCAGATGTCTCGAATATTTCACAGTTCTAGCTCTGGAAGTCCTAGCTATGTAACTGTCGGTTACAATTCAGGCAGTTGATTTAAGATAGTACCCAGGGTTTATCTTCTCATATTGAAAAGTCCAGAGGTAGGCAGTCCAGGCTGGTATGGTGGCTTAACAAGATCACTGGGCAGGGCTTCCCTGCTGGCGCAGTGGTTGTGAGTCCGCCTGCCGATGCAGGGGACACGGGTTCGGGCCCTGGTCCTGGAGGATCCCACATACCGTGGAGCGGCTGGGCCTGTGAGCCATGGCCACTGAGCCTGCGCGTCCGGAGCCTGTGCTCCACAACGGGAGATGCTGCAACAGCGAGAGGCCTGCGTACCGCAAAAAAAAAAAAAAATCACTGGGCAATGAGTCCCCTCTGCTTCAGCATTCTCATACATATATGGCTTTTATCCTCACTGTCACAAGATGCCTGCTCCAGCTTCAGCCATCACATCCACATTACAGGAAACAGGAAGGTAAAGGGAGGAAGGCAAAAAGAGACACATCCCATTGCTTTTTTTATGTCAATCATTCTTTTAATTGAAGTGTAGTTGATTTAAAATATTATATTAGTTTCAGGTGAACAACATAGTGATTCAGTATTTTTATAGATTAAACTCCATTTAAAGTTATTACAAAATAGTGACTGTAGTTCCACCTGCTGTACAATATATCCTTGCTGCTTATTTATTTTATACATAGTAGTTTTTTTGTTGTTGTTCTTAAATGTATCGTGATTTGATTTGACTTTTTTAACATCTTTATTGGAATATAATTGCTTTACAATGTTTTGTTAGTTTCTGCTGTATAACAAAGTGAATCAGCTATACGTATACTTATATCCTCATATCCCTTCCCTCTTGCATCTCTCTCCCACCCTCCCTATCCCACCCCTCTAGGTGGTCACAAAGCACCGAGCTGATCTCCCTGTGCTATGTGGCTGCTTCCCACTAGTTATCTATTCTACATTTGGTAGTGTGTATATGTCCATGCCACTCTCTCACTTTGTCCCAGCTTACCGTTCCCCCTCCCCGTGTCCTCAAGTCCATTCTCTACATCTGTGTCTTTATTCCTGTCCTGCCCCTAGGTTCTTCAGAACCCTTTTTTTTTTAGACTCCATATATATGTGTTAGCATCTGGTATTTGTTTTTCTCTTTCTGACTTACTTCACTCTGTATGACAGACTCTAGGTCCATCCGCCTCACTACAAATAACTCAATTTCATTTCTTTTTATGGCTGAGTAATATTTCATTGTATATATGTGCCACATCTTCTTTATCCATTCATCTGTCGACAAACACTTATATATGCTGTCTACAAGAGACCCACTTCAGACCTAGGGACACATACAGACTGAAAGTGAGGGGATGGAAAAAGATATTCCATGCAAATGGAAATCACAAGAAAGCTGGAGTAGCAATTCTCATATCAGACAAAATAGACTATAAAATAAAAACTATTACAGGAGACAAAAAAGGACACTACATAATGATCAAGGGATCAATCCAAGAAGAAGATATAACAATTGTAAATATTTATGCACCCAACATAGAAGCACCTCAGTACATAAGGCAAATGCTAACAGCCATAAAAGGGGAATTGATAGTAACACAGTAATAGTAGGGGACTCTAATGTCCCACTGTTACCAATGGACAGATCAACCAAAATGAAAATAAATAAGGAAGCACAAGCTTTAAATGATACATTAAACAAGATGGACTTAATTGATATTTATAGGACATTCCATCCAAAAACAACAGAATACACTTTCTTCTCAAGTGCTCATGGAACCTTCTCCAGGATAGATCATATCTTGGGTAACAAGTCAAGGCTTGGTAAATTTAAGAAAACTGAAATCATATCAAGTATCTTTTCCGACCACAATGCTATGAGACTAGATATCAATTACAGGAAAAAAAACGGTAAGAAAATACGAACACATGGAGGCTAAACAATATGCTACCAAATAACCAAGAGATCACTGAAGAAATCAAAGAGGAAATCAAAAAATACCTAGAAACAAATGACAATGAAAATATGGCAGCCCAAAACCTATGGGATGCAGCAAAAGCAGTTCTAAGAGGGAAGTTTATAGCAATACAATCCTACCTCAAGAAACAAGAAGAAGCTCAAACAATCTAACCATACACCTAAAGCAATTAGAGAAAGAAGAACAAAAAATAAACCCTAAGTTAGCAGAAGGAAAGAAATCATAAAGATCAGATCAGAAATAAAAAGAAATGAAGGAAAAGATCACAAAGTTCAATAAAACTAAAACCTGGTTTTTGATAAACCAAATTGATAAACCATTGGCCAGACTCATCAAGAAAAAAAGGGAGAAGACTCAAATCAACAGAATTAGAAACGAAAAAGGAGAAGTAACAACTGACACTGCAGAAATACAAAGGATCATGAGAGATTACTACAAGCAACTCTATGCCAATAAAATGGACAACCTGGAAGAAATGGACAAACCCTTAGAAAAGCACAACCTTCCAGGACTGAACCAGGAAGAAATAGAAAATATAAACAGACCAATCACAAGCACTGAAATTGAGACTGTGATGAAAAATCTTCCAACAAACAAAAGCCCAGGGCCAGACGGCTTCACAGGCAAACTCTATCAAACATTTAGAGAAGAGCTAACACCTATCCTTCTCAAACTCTTCCAAAATATAACAGAGGGAGGAACACTCCCGAACTCATTCTACGAGACCACAATCACCCTGATACCAAAGCCAGACAAAGATGTCACAAACAAAGAAAAGTACAGGCCAGTATCACTGATGAACATAGATATAAAAATCCTCAACAAAATACTAGCGAACAGAATCCAACAGCACATTAAAAGGATCATACACCATGATCAAGTGGGGTTTATCCCAGGAATGCAAGGATTCTTCAATATACACAAATCAATCAACGTGATATACCATATGAACACATTGAAGGAGAAAAACCATATAATAATCTCAGTAGGTGCAGAAAAAGCTTTTGAAAAAATTCAACACCCATTTATGATAAAAACTCTCCAGAAAGTAGGCATAGAGGGAACTTTCCTCAACATAATAAAGGGCAGTCATTTTTAAGGAATCTTTCCGAAATGCTGCCCAACAGCTTTCAGATTGGCCAGAACGCAGTCATATGGCCACACCTAGCTGAGAAATACACTCTTTTAGTGGAGTTGCTGCCCTGAAAAATATCAGGACTCCTTGATTAAAGGAGAGAAGAATGAATATTAGGTAGGCAACAAGCAGTCTCAGTCGGAGTGACATTTAAAGCTGTCTACTTCTGTAAGTCCGTGGCCTCGTCCTCATTTATAAAATAGGCAGAGAGTGCCTACTCCACGTGGTTGGTGAGGTGAAAAACACACACAAATACTCGCTGTTCATAGCCTACCCAAAGCTAACTCAGAATCATCGGCATCCATGTGTACATGCAGCATTACTCCCTCTTCTGAAAAAATCAAGTCCCTAGTTAGAGTACAGAGACTCTGCTTTGCTTTGCTGCCTTATTCCAGTCCCAGTAACTGGACATCTGCTCTTTCCTGTGATTTCATTCCTTTCTTCATTCCCTCTTTCTAGCTCTCTAGTTCCTCCACGACTGGGCCCAGCCATGCTCTTCCCACTATATTGCCACCTACCTTTAAAACCTGATAACCTCCCACATTTTATGCAAATCCTTTCAGTGGTTTCTAAAACATCTCAAGTCTCCCTAGGATTATTACTTTCTCATCTTACTTTGTCATCCTCTTGTTGAATTACCTGGGAAACCAGACACAAGAATTTAGTAAACATGGGCAAATGCAGTGTGTATTTCTAAGTGGGGTTCATCACATTGCTTCCTAATTGGAAATGTGTTAATAACAACTAGTGTGCCTTGTTCACCACTATTCTTTCCACGTGATGTTCTAGTAAAGATCAACCTTCAAATTTTACAGACATTTCTCCTTTAAATTCTTCAGCATTCTATAAGATATGCTCTTCAGGCATTCCATGCAGTGTTAAGAATAAGTTAATATTTTTATAAATGTTAAAATTATAGTTTAGTCAATCGATGAATGGATAAAGAAGATGCAGTGTGTGTATGTGTGTGTGTGTGTGTGTATATATATATATATATATAAAATGGAACATTAGCCACAAAAAAGAGTGAAATAATGCCATTTGCAGCAACCTGAATGGACCTAGAGATTATCATATTAAGTGAAGTAATATGATAATCTTTCTCTGAAGACAAAGACAAATATATGATATCACTTATATGTAGAATCTAAAAAAATGATACAAATGAACTTATTTACAAAACAGAAATAGACTCACAAGCATAGGAAACAAACTTATGGTTACCAAAGGGGATGGGTGTGCACAGAGGACATAAATTAGGAGTCTGGGATTAACATACACACACTACTATATATAAAATAGATAACCAACAAGGACCTATTGTATAGCACAGGGAAATACACTCAGTATCTTGTAATAACTTATAAAGGAAAAGAATCTGAAAAAGAATATATATATATATATATATATGTATGTATAACTGAATCACTTTGCTGTACACTTGAAACCAACACAACATTGTAAGTTAACTATACTTCAATTTGAAAATTTTGTTAGTTTAAGGGGTTAAGTGAATTGTTTCTAAATTGAAGTAGCTCATCCAAGACCTTCCAGGCTATAACCAATAGGGCTAAGATCTATATCCACTGTCTGTTTCCAAATCCATGCACTTTTCACCAGAACAAAAATGCCCAATTCCCGTTATAGTCAGCGTGAATCACACTGCTCTATCTTATGACGAATTGAGAAAATCTAAGGTTCAAAACTTAAGGGTGTAAAATCTGCTTGCATCACGATAAACTATACTATTAGTACTCATGATTTCAAACACTGAAAGAGGTGGAGGTGAGGGGAAATTTCATGCTAGTCATTAATTTGTAAGCCTTTACCCTACACTAGTCTATTTGATATGTAGACAGGTCAATCAATCTTGACTATAATGACAAATCTTGCTTGTCTAAGAATAGGTTTATAGCTCAGATCATGTTTTCCTAAAAGAATTATTTTCCTGTAGTAGCTTTGTAAGGATAGAGAGACATTTGAAATGTTAGAGGATTTGGGAATAATTGGTGAAATTTCAAGCCACTGGGGTTAAAATAACCATTTCATCTAACTATGCCTTGCAGGCTGGTGTATAAGGTTGGTGTATTGATGAGGAAAGGAAGGTTCTAACTTAATACACCCAGACATTTTATATAGAGAGGATGCTGAAGAGTAGGTGTAGAGAATTGACTACACAAATGCCTGGAGCTAAATGTATTGATTGAGAAGGTGAGCGTATTAGCAGGAGCCCCAAGCCTTCTCATCCATTAACCCGAATTATTGAGTGTGATCAGGGAAGCCAAGGGGAAAATGGAAAGCTCTTTTTAAAATAATTAATTAATTAATTTTTATTTTTGGCTGCGTTGGGTCTTCGTTGCTGCATGCGGGCTCTCTCTAGTTGTGGTGAGCAGGGGCTACTCTTCATTGTGGTGCGTGGGCTTCTCATTGCAGTGGCTTCTCTTGTTGCAGAGCACAGGCTCTAGGCACGCGGGCTTCAGTAGTTGTGGCACGCGGGCTCAGTAGCTGTGGCCTTCAGGCTCTAGAGCACAGGCTAAGTAGTTGTGGTGCACGGCTTAGCTGCTCCACGCTGCATGTGGGATCTTCCCGGACCAGGGCTCAAACCTGTGTCCCCTGCATTGGCAGGTGGATTCTTAACCACTGCGCCACCAGGGAAGCCCCAAAATGGAAAGCTCTTAAACAATGAAATGGTTTTTGTCTTCCTGCAATGAGACCTGAATATCTATGTCTCCATCCATGGGGCATTTTCACTACAGCCCTAGGATTCTTCACTCAGGCGGCTCTCACTGTATGAAAAATGAGAAGTCCATTTTGAAGCACAGCTAAAATGGGTAAGTTTGCTGAAGACTCACTAGCATGCATAATCAAATGAATCACCTGGTCGCAAAAATAATGAACAGTCTTTAGAGCTAAGACCCTAAGAATTTACAGATAGTGACCCCCAAACGATGTTAATATTATATATTGAATGTAATATACATAGTGCCTTACAAATTAACCATATTTATCCAGGTGTAAGACAGCCTACAAGAGCTGCCTGTGGGAAGCAATGTAGGCCAAGCAGTCCTGGCCAGGACAACGCCATTGAACTGACAAAGGGCATGGTCCTTGGCCTCTCTGGTCTGTGTGAGCTCATATGGACAGGAGAGACTCACAAGACGCTGCTGGAACCAAAACATGGCTTTGCTAGTTTAAAGGAAGGCTTCCCTCCCTTTCCCCCATCTTCCTTAGGTTCTAAAGACCTCGCTTTGAAAGAGTGGATAGACCAGTACACTGACTCACCACGACTTCCCAGGCCTTTCCGCCTTTCTTTTCTGCTGCTTGGATTACTCTGTCCTCTGCTCCTCCTTAACTAGCTTTCAGTCAGATGAAGTCCAAGCACCTATGTTCAAGGTTCCCTAAGTTCTCTGTGGGAATTATTAAATTTTGTTCATTTCTAAGTTGGTCTTAAAGATATAATAATACAGGCAAATTCTGGGTTATGTAGTCAACCATCTGACAACCGCGGGCTACCATGCAATTCCAAGGTCTACGCTTGCATTCCTATTGATGATTGCGTTGGTGCCAAGTGATCTGCTTACGTGACATGTTTAATGTAGTGCTTCTCAAACTAGGGTTAGCACAGACATCTGCAGACATAATCCTAACAGGAACCTGTATATATATATATACACATATATATATGTATTCATGTACAGATCCTCTTCCCATGTAAATTATTGCAGTGTTCCGTACACCTCCCTTGCTATATGGTCGGTCTTTTTGATATATGTATTTAATAGGTATTTGTACACGTACGGTAACCCTAATCTTAATTTTCCATGGCCCCCACCTTTCCTTTTACATAAGAATAGTTTGTTTTCTTAGTCTGTCAGTGTCTTTCTCTGTGAAAATACGTTCATTTGTGTCAGTTGTTAGATAACGCCTATAAGTGATATCATGGGATATGTCTTTTGCTTTCCGACTTACCTCATGTTCTGTGATGATCTCTAGGCTCATCTATGGTGCCTCAAAGAGCAGTGTTTCACTGTTTTCCATGGCTAGTATTCCATTTTGTTCATGGACCACTTGTTCTTTAGCCATTCATCTGTTGATAGACATTTTGGTTGCTTCCGTGTCTTGGCTATTGTGAAAACTCCTGCAGCGCAGATGTCGCAGCCTGTGCCTTCTCGACTCTGGTCTTCTCAGGTGAGAGGCTCAGCGCTGGGCCTGCTGAATGGAATGCTGGCTCAATTTTTACTTTGAATCGCAGCTCCTTTCTGTTCTCATTATTGGCTCTTACCACTTTACCTCTCACCAGCAGCTAGAGGGTACACAGTTCTCTAAAACCCCTTCAGCATGTATTGTTTGTAGACTTTTTGCTGATGGTGGTTGAGTTGCGTGAGTTGAAACCTTTTTGTAGGCTAGATTTGCATGAGTCTAATAATACCTGATGTTGAGCTTTTATCCATTTTCCTTTTTTTTTTGAAAAATCGTGAGTAAAACTTACCTCTTCATAGTATCTCCTTGAAACATTCGCCAGTTTTGAGTTTTTTTGGCCATTCCATACCTCAGCACAATTTTTGAGGGCAGGTGTCCTTGACAGCCCTGAGTCCTTGTGAATGTCAAGTGACCCTTAACTGTGGTTTTGAAGCCGCTCTTGCGGGAAACGGCCACAAGGCGGCAGCATTTCTACATTTCCAACTGTGGGTTTTGGGGCAACAGAGCTTTCCTGGAAATCCTGTTAGTAGGCTGCAAATTAGAGTGGAATGTGCCAGGGCAAACCCCCAAGAGCTTATATCTCGTTACTTCTTGTTTGTGTATTTTATTCAATTTTTATTCAGAGCAAATTTGAGAAAAATGTTGTGTGTGTTCTAGGTGTACAGAATGTGGTTCATTACGTCTATGTTTCGATCTATTCATCTTTGGATCCTTTCCCGTGCAGGTTATTACAGAGTGTTGAGTAGACATCTCTTGGCATTCCATAGGTATTTTGTGATTATATATTTCACATGTATTAGTACATGTCTGTTAACCCCCATATCCTAATTCGTACATTCCTTACACCTTTCCATTTGGCTCAACATAATTTGGTTTTCTGAATCTATGAGTGTCCTTCTCTTGGAAAGTATTTCATGGGTATCAAGTTTTACATAGCACCTATAAGTGATGTAATAGGATACCTGTCTTTCGGTTTCTTTCTTAGTTCAAGTTGGGTGATTTATCTCTAGATCTTTCTATGGTGGTGCCAACGGCACTGTTCCATGCTTTTCCGTGTCTAATATTCCATTGTGTCTGTGGACGACTTCTTCTTGGTGCATTTTTCTGTTGATGGACATTTTGGTTTCTTCCAGGTCTTGGCTATGGTACATGTGGCTGCAGTGCAGGATTGCCAGGCTGTGTCTTTTTGATCCTGGTCTACTCAGGTGATAGGCCCATCACTGGGCCTACCAGATTACATGGTAGCACAATTTTTACCTTTAATCACACGTCCATTCTGGTCTCAGTACCGGCTGTTAGCAGCTTACATCCCACCAGCAGCTAGAGGGTACACAGTTCTCTAAAACCCCTTCAGCATTTGCACTTTGTAGACGTTTTCGCTGATGATCATTCTGACGGCTGTGAGGTGAACGTTTTTGTAGACTGGATTTGCATGGCTTTATTAATTCCTAATATTGAGGCATTTTTCCGTGCCCTATTTTTTAACAAAAAAAAAGAAAGAAAAAGAATGCAAAATGTGCATTCTTTATGCCTCTTGAATATGTCGTTTTGAAATATGCACGTCTTTTGAGATTTTTGCTCGATTTACGACCCAAGGATTTGATTAGAGGGCAGGTGTCATTTACAGGCCTGCAGTTATTTTGAATATCAAGGAACCATCCGCGCTGGGTTTAGAGCTGCTGTTGCGTGAGACGCCCACAAGGCGGCAGCAGATCTCCTTTACCAAATCCAGTTACTATTTGCACGTATGCGTTTTTTCCTGAATATATTCAGCAAAAAAGCATACGCACTTTTTGGCCAAGTGCATCATTGTCGGCGTTCTGCCTCTTTTCCTATGCTTTAAATGTAATTCCACTCTACCCCCTGAAATCGTTTTCCTGCAATTCTGCCCCATTTTCAAGTCCTCTTCGCAGCCTTACTTCAATATATTTTTGGACGGTAGCTGTCATTTATAACTCTGCAGGTTTGTGAATGACAGTGCCCCTGAGCTCCTTTCTTCAACTCGCTTTCTTGTGAGCTGGCCGCAAAACCGCAGGATTGCTACAGGCCCTAATCTGGTTCCGGCACTGCACGCTGAGCCTTTGGTTAATTCCTATTCCTGGTGGGAGAGGAGCGTTAAATTTGCCCGTGCAGACACCTACAGCTAGTCTCTCATTGGTTCTCCCTATTCCTGTTCATCATGCGCAGAAATTGCAAACTGTGCCAAAAAGGAGGTTAAATGCACTGACTCTCCAAGTGGGGAGAGTGTTAGTAAAGGGTCTGGAATGGTGAACCCGAGTATCAGCGGACGAAAACTGAGATGCATATGAAAATGTTTCCCGGTCACACGGTGCACCATACTGTGGGTTTCCCATGCATGTTTTAGCTGAAGGAAGAATCCCTTAAACCTGGAGAGTTGGGACCCATGGAATGGGTACCATGCAGTATGACTTCAAAGGGTCTGCGTTTGCTCACCGAACCTCACCAATGCTATCAGCCTGGTGTCCAGCCTTATGTCTCACTCAGCTCTGGGTGTAGATGTGGTAAATCCAGGTTGCATCACAAGCCCTGAATGAATTATTTAAGAATTGCTCTCTATTTCACTGCCATTGTGTTTTGTTTTTGTAATTTATTTTGATAATTGGATTTATCGGATTTTCACTGCTGCGTTCATGCCGCTGTACACATGCTTGATTCTCTTACGGAGACATATAAATCCATGGATTTTAAGATTCTTACTAGTCAGGTTTATTCCTAGGCGTTGAATATGCGGTGTTTAGTCCATTTCGTTGAGTAAGGAGTAGGTCTTGACTATTACATATTTGGCTTATGGAATGATATCTGTGCTAATTTCAATCTCTGGTTTTATGTAGCAACCAAACTCACCTTTCCCCTGAAGCAAGCATAAGTTGGTTTTCTAAATTTGAGAGCCTGTTCTGTTTTTTAATTCAGTTCATGTGTAGCCAAGTTTACATTCCGTGTGTTAGTGATAACTTATGATGTTTCTTTTTCTGTGTGACTTATTTCTCGTAGAATCATCGTACCTGAATCCACTCATTATGCCCCGACGGGCCTGACGACATAGATTTCATTGCTGAGTGATATTCCATTGTACGTATGTACCACAACTTCTTTATCGATTTTTTGCTTTCTGGGATATTTAACTTGTTCGGTAGACGAGGTTCTTGTAAACAGAGCCGTCCCAAATTTTGGGGTGGCTGTGTGTTTTTGATTTTAATTTCCCTAAGCTATACGGCAATAAGTGGTAATGCCCTAGGCTCCATTGCTTTGTTTTTTAGGTGTTTGAGGAACACCATACACTTCTACAGAGAGGCTGTTGGCAATTTACATCCCGCCCATCAGCATAACAAGGCTCCCTGTTCTCCATGGCCTGTGCTGCCTGTCTGGATTTTACACTTTTTTCAGATGGCCCTTTTGACCGGGGGGCAGTGAGACTTCATTGTAGTGCAGATTTCTTTAACATGCTTGCTGGTTGGCCAAAAAGGGCGTATGCGTTTTTTCCTGAATATACTCAGGAAAAAACGCATACGCCCTTTTTGGCCAAGTGCATCATTGTTGACGTTCTGCCTCTTTTCTTATGCTTTAAATGCAATTCCAGTCTACCCCATGAAATCGTTTTCCTGCAATTCTGCCCCGCTTTCAAGTCCTCTTCGCAGCCTTACTTCAATATATTTTTGGACGATAGCTGTCATTTAAACTCTGCAGGTTTGTGAATTACAGTGCCCCTGAGCTCCTTTCTTCAACTCTCTTTCTTGTGAGCTGGCCGCAAAACCGCAGGATTGCTTCAGGCCCTAATCTGGTTCTGGTATGGCATGCTGAGCCTTTGGTTAATTCCTCTTCCTGGTGGGAAATGAGCGTTAAATTTGCCCGTGCAGACACCTACAGCTAGTCTCTCATTGGTTCTCCCTATTCCTGTTCATCTTGCGCAGAAATTGCAAACTGTGGCGAACAGGAGGTTAAAGGCACTGACTCTCCAAGTGGGGAGAGTGTTAGTAAAGGGTCTGGAATGGTGAACCCGAGTAAAAGGGGACGAAAACTGAGATGCATTTGAAAACGTTTCCCGGTCACACGGTGAACCATACTGTGAGTTTCCTATGCATGTTTTAGCTGAAGGAAGAATCCCTTAAACTTGGAGAGTTGGGACCCATGGAATGGGTACCATGCAGTATGACTTCAAAGTGTCTGCATTTGCTCACCGAACGTCACCAATGCTATCAGCCTGGTGTCCACCCTTATGTCTCACTCAGCTCTGGGTGTAGATGTGGTAAATCCAGGTTCCATCACAAGCCCTGAATGAATTATTTAAGAATTGCTCTCTATTTCACTGTCATTGTGGTTTGATTTTGTAATTTATTTTCATAATGGGATTTATCGGATTTTCACTGCTGCGTTCATGCCACTGTACACACGCTTGATTCTCTTACGGAGACATATAAATCCATGGGTTTGAAGGTTCTTACTAGTCAGGTGTATTCCTAGGCGTTGAATATGGGGTGTTTAGTCCATTTCGTTGAGCAAGGAGTAAGTCTTGACTAATACATATTTGGCTTATGGAACGGTCTCTGTGCTCATTTCTATCTCTGGTTTTATGCAGCACCCCAACTCACCTTTCCCCTTAAGCAAGCATAAGTTGGTCCTCTAAATTTGAGACGCTCTTCTGTTTTGTAATTCAGTTCATGTGTAGCCAAGTTTACGTTCCGTGTATTAGTGATATCTTACGATATTTCATTTTCTGTGTGACTTATTTCGCTTAGAATCATCGTACCTGAATCCACTCATTATGCCGCGACGGGCCTGATGACATAGATTTCATTGCTGAGTGATATTCCATTGTACGTACGTACCACAACTTCTTTATCTATTTTTTCCTTTCTGGGATATTTAACTTGTACCGTAGACGAGGTTCTTGTAAACAGAGCCGTCCCAAACTTTGGGGTGGCTGTGTGTTTTTGATTTTAATTTCCGTAAGCTATAGGACCATAAGTGGAAGTGCCATAGGCTGTGTTGCTTTGTTTCCTACGTGTTTCAGGAAACAGCATACACTTCTCCAGAGAGGCTGTTGGCAATTTTCATCCCGCCCATCAGAATAACAAGGCTCCCTGTTCTCCATGGCCATGCTGCCTTTCTGGATTTTACACTTTTTTCAGATGGCTCTTTTGACCGGGGGGCAGTGAGACTTCATTGTAGTGCACATTTCCTTTACACATTTGCTTGGTTGGCTAAAAAGGGCGTATGCGTTTTTTCCTGAATATGTTCAGGAAAAATCGCATACGCCCTTTTTGGCTAAGTGCATCACTGTCGACGTTCTGCCTCTTTTCTTATGCTTTAAGTGCAGTTCCTCTCTACCCGCTGAAATCGTTTTCCTGAAATTCTGCCCCGCTTTCAAGTCCTCTTCGCAGACTTACTTAAGTATATTTTTGGACGATAGCTGTCATTCATAACTCTGCAGGTTTGTGAATTACAGTGCCCCTGAGCTCCTTTCTTCAACTCGCTTTCTTGTGAGCTGGCCGCAAAAGCGCAGGGTTGCTTCAGGCCCTAATCTGGTTCCGGCAGGGCATGCTGAGCCTTTGGTTAATTGCTCTTCCTGGTGGGAAATGACTGTTACATTTGCCCGTGCAGACAACTACAGCTAGTCTCTCATTGGTTCTCCCTAATCCTGTTCATCTTGCGCAGAAATTGCAAACTGTGCCAAAGAGGAGGTTAAAGACACTGACTCTCCAAGTGCAGAGACTTTTAGTAAAGCGTTTATAATGGTGAACCTGAGTACCAGGTGAGGAAATCTGAGATTCATTTAAAAACGTTTCCTGGTCACATGGTGCACCATACTCTGGGTTTCCCATGCATGTTTTAGCTGAAGGAAGAATGCCTGAAACCTGGAGAGTTGGGACCCATGGAATGGGTACCATGAAGTATGCCTTCAAAGGGTCTGCGTTTGCTCACCGAACCTCACCAATGCTATCAGCCCGAAGTGTCCAGTCTTATGTCTCACCCAGCTCTGGGTGTAGATGTGGTAAATCCAGGTTGCATCACAAGCCCTGAATGAATTATTTAAGAATTGCTCTCTATTTCACTGTCATTGTGTTTTGTTTTTGAAATTTATTTTGCTTATGAGATTTATCGGATTTTCACTGCTGCATTTGTGCCGCTGTACACACGCTTGATTCTCTTACGGAGACATATAAATCCATACGTTTTAAGATTCTTACTAGTCAGGTATATTCCTAGGTGTTGAATATGGGGTGTTGAGTCCATTTCGTTGAGCAAGGAGTAGATCTTGACTATTACATATTTGGCTTATGGAACGGTATCTGTGCTCATTTCAATCTCTGGTTTTATGCAGCACCCCAACTCAACTTTCCCCTTAAACAGGCATAAGTGTTTTTTTAAATTTGAGACACTGTTCTGTTTTATATTTCAATTCATGTGTAGCCAAGTTTACATTCCATGTATTAGTGATATCGTATGTCTTTTTCTTTTTGAATTATGTGACTTCGAATGATCATACGTAACTCCTCTGGGGTTGTTACCACTGGCCATATATCATTGATTTCCAGGCTGAGTAATATTCCACTGTACAGAAGTGCCACATCTCTATCCATTTCTTCCCTCCAGAGACATATAAGTTATATCCTAGTCGAGTATCTTTTAAACAGAGAGGCGGTAAACATTGGGGTGCCTGTGTCCTCTCGATTTTTGTTTTTCCCAAGATATACGTCCATGAGTGCAAGTGCCCTGTGCTCTGTAGCTCATTTTTTAGATGCTTTAGTAAACACAATACACTTCTCCAGAGTAACCGTTGGCAATATACATTTCCACTATAAGCCTCACAGGGCTCCCTTTTGTCCTTGCCCTGTCCTGCATTTCTGGTGTTTACACTTTATGAGGACGGCTTTTCTGACTGAGGCAAAGTGATATGTTTTGTAGTATTGATTTCCAGTGCCCACCTGTTTGGTTGGCTAAAAAGTGTATGCCCTTTTCTTGAATATATACAGAAAAAGACGCATACACCCTTTTTGGCCAACTGCAATGTTGGCAATGTTCAGCCCCTTTTCTTGTGCTTAATGGCGAGTCCTTTCTACCTCTTCCAATCCCTTTCCTGCCATTCTCCATTGCTTACAAGTCCTTTTCTCTGACTTTCCTCAAGACATTTTTCAGTGATAGATATTTTCAACTCTGCAGTTTCGTGAATTTTAGTGTCCCTGAGTTCCATTTTTCAACTTGTGTTTATGGGAACTGGCCACAAAGCAGCGGGATTTCCTCAAGCCCTATTCTGTTTCCATGGGCAACCCTAGCCTTTGGTCAATTCGTCTTCCTGATTGGAAATTAGAGTGACATGTGCCTGTCCGAACACCTAGGACTTGTCTCTCATTGTTCCTCCTCCTTCTGCTTCATCCTCTGGACAAATTCCAAACTGTCTGCAACAGGATGTTGACAGTGCTGACATCTCCAGGTGGGGAGACTGTTCGTAAAGACGCTGGAGGGGTGAACCCGAGCACCAGGAGATGAGGAGATGAGATGCCTTTTCCAAACTCTTCCCGATCAGACGGTATACCATCCTCTGGGTGTGACAGGCATGTTTTAGCTGTAGGAAGTGTCCCATTCATGTGAGGAGAACACCAGGGCTTTTACAAAATCAGTGTCTCTCCGCAACCCAAACTGGGGAATTTTTTAAGCTACGGCTACACATATGTTCATTAAGGGCCTTGGGAAGTAGGCAGAGTCCAAACTTTAGATGATTGAAGTCTTCAGGGTCAGAAGCACTCACCACCGGCTTCCCTTAGGTTCCATTTTAACTGTCATTAATAGATGATGTCAATAAAAATATCTATTCTTTTTTCAGATTATTTCCCCTTATAGGTTATTGTAAAATATTGAGTGTAGTTCCCGGTGCTATACAGTAGTTCCTTGTTGATGATCGATTTTATACATAGCAGTGTGTATGTGTTAATCCCAAACTGTTAATTTATCCCTCCTCCCACCTTTCCCCTTTGGTAATAATAAATTATAAGATTTTATACTTCTCAGAATTGGGGGAGCTGAAAGAGAGGTATCATTTTCAATGGAAAAGCATTTAAAACAAGATTGAAGCTTTAAGCAAGATTATTAGATGTACATCCTTGGAAAGAAATCACTTCGTTTCTCTAATATTGACCTGACAAATAAGACAAACCTTTTCACTGAACTTGCTTATAATAAAGTGATGGAAATATCAAATGGGAGTGTTAGAAACATCTTATTTTACCCGAGCCTTATACACTGTTCTATGTTAATTACAGTTTGGCTCACACATCTGTTCATTGAAGTTACAATGTTCTCAATTTCTGTTACTGATCCTCCAGAGTGGACCCCAACAAGTGTCCCCCTGCCCAGTGTCATTGGAGCCAACAGATTGAGACTGAGTTTGGTTCAGAAGCAAAGGAAACTTTATATTTTGATCAGAGAATGGAGAGGTGAGAGCATGTGCTACCCCGTGGGCTGTGGGCTGGGCTGCTGTGTAGAGATCCTGTCAGAGTCAGTGGGAGGGAGGGGGCGGAGCTCTCGAGGGCCCGGTTGGCTGCAGCTCAGGCTCTATATCGCAGAGTGTGCACTGTGTCCCAGGAGCTGAGGTGTCGACCCAGCCATTCCGCACTAGGAAATCTGGTCTGAAGTGCCGGGTGTGGAACCTCTGTATGCGGGACCCTAGGAGCACGTGAAATTAGACAAAACACAAAGGATAAAAAAGGTTAGACTTTATTTTATTGCCCAGATTCTATTTTTATCTCCCAGGGATTTTTAAGGGGCTTTGCCTGGGACAAACCCCTCTTCTGCCTTTTTTCCCCTTCCTAATTCTTGGAGTGCTGAGGGTGCAGACCCTTCTTCTGTAACTGCTGAGTGCTGAGTTAGGAGCCCTCATACCCGTGGGCGAGGGTCAGAACTTCTCCCCAGCAGCCTCCAGGTGACGTTGATTGTCCCCAGGTCTCCTGCCTCCCCGCTCGTCCGCCTGAGCACCAGTATTGGAAGCGTTATAGATTCTAATGACCTTTAAGGGTCCAGGAAGGAGATGTGCAGTGACGCTGTGAGGTCCAGTTTCACCCCACCCTGCATTTGTTCGGCCACCTTAGGCTGACCGTTTCTGCCAGCCTAGATGCTCTGACCAGTAGTCTGCACTTTCTTCAATTAGGCCCCTGAATTAACGTAAAAAGAGCACCAGGTGTCAGGACCCTGTCCGCTCAACTCCCAGACAGTCCAGGGTCAGTGGTGATGAAGGACCATGATGGCCACTGAGTCAACAGCCTTTTGAAGTAAACAGGAGTC
Source organism: Delphinapterus leucas (assembly GCF_059928025.1). Classification (NCBI taxonomy): domain Eukaryota; kingdom Metazoa; phylum Chordata; class Mammalia; order Artiodactyla; family Monodontidae; genus Delphinapterus; species Delphinapterus leucas. Next base: position 19,445,920 of record NW_028322234.1, read on the forward strand.
CAGCCGGTCTTATTGGCCACCATCATCACAGTGTCTGTAGGCTCTTCTATGGTGACAGCGTGATATACGGTTCCCCCGCCAAGATTATTAGGTCCGCTCTGGGTGCAGTAAGTCCTGCAAGCAGTAGTCTACTCTTTTGGGACACACTCTTGTTGTTTTATGAGAGAAACTCCAGGTCAAGTGATGGTCACATGAGTCGTCATGGTGCCCCGTTGCCCCCGGTTATCTCTCTGGAGGTTGGAGTTGGAGGGCCTCCTCACTCGAGGTCAGTGTGCCCACGGAGCAAACCCTGCAACTTCAGGGCATGGTTGGGGCTTAGGATCACCACGTGGGGTCCTTTTCCCTTAGGAGGGAGGTGGCCTTTTGTGCTGCTGATTTCCAGGTTTTCAGATACCGCCAGTATCTTGGCCAGATGTGGCTGTGGGCCAAGCCCATTGGTGACCGTAGTTTATCCTACCGGGATGGCATTCTTGCATTGTTCCATTTCAAGTGGTCCCAGTTTTTGCACTAATACTCCAATAGCGATTCACCATTCACCAGGAATGTAAAGGTCAAAGGGTTTAGCTAAATTAGGGAGTTCCAGGGCAAGGGTCTGAATTGACTGCTCTTTCCGTTCTTGAAAGGCCACTTCTGGATTCTATTCAAAAGGATCATCATCTTTTCCTTTCAGTGTTTCATATAGAGGCCCAGCTAGTAGACTGTAGTTAGGGATCCAGAAGCACCAACCCTGGCCTCCCCAGGAACCCCTAAGCTGTCTTCTAGTTTTAGAAATGGGTAAGGCTGTAAATTGTTTCTTCCCTTTCCTGAGATGGGCTTCTCCGACCTTCTGTGAGAATGAAGCCCAGGCAGGTCACCATAGTCTGTGATATTTGAGCTTTTTATTTGACAACTTCTATCCTTTATTGGCTTGGTAGTTCAGAGGTCTCCTTAGTAGGGCTGGCGATCAGAATGTCATCTGCATATTGAAGGAGTGTTTCCTTTTCCAGAGGTAGAACTTTTAGGTCTTTAACTGAGCTTTCCCCAAAGATGGTGTGGGAATTTTTGAACCCTTGGGGCAACACGGCCCAGAAGTATTGTTTTAGTTGTATGTTGAGTCCTGCCACTCACAAGCCAAAATTTCTTGTGACTCTGGGACTAATAGAATACAAAAGAAGGCATCATTGAAGACTAATACAGAATACCATGTCCCGGTGGTTGGTAGAATGACCAGCAGGGTGTAGGATTTAGGAACTACTGGAGGTATATCCTCGGTGGCTTCACTGACTGTCCTGCCATCCTTTCCTGCCATCCTTTACCAGGACTCCAGCAGCCCATGGGGCTGTCGAGGTCAGGCCAATCCCAGGATATGGAGCTCACCTGGGCAGGTACCCCACCCCCACCGCAGCCCACGGTGCTCTGCTGTTCAGGCCCCTCCCAGGATATGGGGTTCCCTGGGCAGGTTCCACTGCAGCCCATGGGGCTCTCGAGATCAGGCCAGTCCCAGGATATGGAGATCACCTGCGCAGGTACCCTACCCCCACCCCAGACCAGGGGGCCCTCGTGGTCAGGCCCCTCCCAGGATACAGAGCTACCCTTGCAGTTACCGTGGCAGGGCTGCGCACACAGGAACCGTGCACACCGCCCTCATTGCAGAGCACTCCCAGCTCACCTGTCACTCAGATCTGACACAGAGCACCTCAGAGCAGGACTTGAACTAACAAACAGCAGCTCCGACAGGTCTGTGACCCTGGGCATCACTCTGTGTGGCCTCCCTCCACCTGGTCTTCCAGAGACTTCCACTGCACCCGGGGCACCAGGCCTCTGTCTCCACCCACCACCCACCCCTCCTCTCCCTGACTCCTGGGTTCCTCTCATTAGGAGAGGGTTTTCTTGAAGTTGTCTCCCACTCATGGGCCAGATAATATAATTAGAAAACAAGCCAGAGCTGCAGCCCCTTGTCTATCCTGACTCTCAGGAGCCCACACCTGTTCCTTGGACCTGGCCGATTCAGAAAGTTCCATTTTCGGCAACTGTGAGCCCCTGAGGGGTGATTATTGGCTGGCCTGGGAAGCCTGACCGTGCCGGCCAGTCCTCCCCAGGTGTGCCTGGGTTGAGATCAATATAAACACCGCTCCAGGCAGCAAGAGCCCCTGCAGCTGTGCCTGACGCCATTTTCTCTGCCCTGTCAGCAGTCTCGGGGCTGGACTGGTGGGAGGGAGTGAGAGGCCACGGCTTTGTGGGTGGCCCAGTGTGAGTGGGGCTCTGCTGGACTTTCTGCAGCAGTTGCCAAGATGCCACCTGCTAAAGAAGAGGACGTGTCACCCATACCTGCCACTGGAATTTCTCCCTGGGCAGAGGTGAGGAAGGAAGAAAGCAGTGGGGGCCGGGACAGCAGGGGTATCTCAGGCAGGGAAATGGAAAGCTTCCAGAAGAGTACCCAGGGCCAGGACCATCCTGGCTGGCCTGCAGGCACCAAGTCGGCTGGCATGCTGTCGCTCATGTGGCTCCATGGCCCTTCCTCTAGGCTTTCAAGTCCTTGTACATATTCAGGTGTTTTACCTGGGAAGGGTGGGAACATTTCAGCAGCAGCTGGCCTGGGGCTCGGCCCACGTTTACTCACAGATGCCTCGGCCCGGTCCACCAGCTTTGCAATGAGGACGCTTGTTGCGTGGGGCCTGCTGGTTGAATGGGAGATGATTCCCCACCACTGACCAACTTCAGAATTGTTTACAACTGGAGCAAGTGCCCTGATACGGTTTTCCTCTCTGTAACTGGTGGGTTCTGTTTTTTTTTTCTTTTTTTCATTTTTGGTTCAAGGTAGATTTTATTCCTCTTTTTTGTATTTACAGATATAAGCATGGAAATAATTTATTCATATAAATACATGTATGTGAAGGGAAGAATATTTTTTCTGTTTTAATTTTTTTAATTTTATTTTTTTAGCTTTGAATTTTATTTTATTTTTTTATAAAGCAGGTTCTTTTTGGTTATCTCTTTTCTACATATAAATGTATACATCCCAATCCCAATATCTCAACTCCTCCCACCACCACCCCCAACAGCTTTCCCCCCTTGGTGTCCATACGTTTGTTGTCTACATCTGTTGCTGTATTTTTGCCTTGCAAAACGGTTCATCTGTACAATTTTTCTAGGTTCCACATATATGCATTAATATACAAGATTTGTTTTTCTCTTTCTGACTTACTTCACTCTGTATGACAGTCTCTAGATCCATCAACGTCTCTACAAATGACCCAATTTCATTCCTTTATATGGCTTAGTAATATTCCATTTTATACTTGTACCACATCTTTATGCATTCTTCTGTCTGTGGGCATTTAGGTTGCTTCCATTACCTGGATATTGTAAATAGTGATGCAATGAACATTGCGGTGAATGTCTCTTTTTGATTTATGGTTTTGTCTGGGTATATGCCTAGTACTGGGATTGCTGTATCATATGGTAATTCTATTCTTAGTTTTATAAGAAACTCCATAATGTTCTCCACAGTGACTGTATCAATTTACATTCCCAACAATAGTGGAAGAGGGTTCCTTATCTCCACACCCATTCCAACATTTGTTGTTTGTAGATATTCTGATGATGCCCATTCTAACAGGTGTGAGGTGATACACCATGGAGGAGTCTATTTCGTTGAGCAAAGAGTAGGTCTTGTCTATTACATATTTGGCTTATGGAACGGTATGTGTGCTAATTTCAATCTCTGGTTTTATACAGCACCCCAACTCAACTTTCCCCTTAAGCAAGCATAAGTTTTTATCTAAATGTGAGACTCTGTTCGGTTTTGTAATTTAGTTTATGTGTAGCCAAGTTTACACTCCCTCTATTAGTGATATCTTATGATAATTATCTTTCTGTGTGTGACATATTTCTCTTAGAATCATACCTAAATCCACTCAATTTGCTGCTACAGTCCTGATGACATTGATTTCATTGCTGAGTGACATTCCGTTGTACGTAGGTAGCACAACTTCTTTATCCATTTTTTTCTTTCTGGGATATTTAATTTGTACTGGACTCGAGGTTCTTGTAAACACAGCAGCCCTAAATTTTGTGTTGGCTGTGTCTTGTTGATTTTAATTTTCCTAAGCTATAGGGCCAAAAGTGGAAGTGCCCTAGGCTCTGTAGCTTTGTTTTTCAGATGTTTCAGGATACACCAGAAACATCTCCAGAGTGTCTGTTGGCAGTTTACATCCCGCCCATCAGCATAACAAGGCTCCCTGTTCTCCATGGCCTGTCCTGTGTTTCTGGTTTTTACACTTTTTTCAGATGGCCCTTTTGACGAATGGGAAATGAGACTTCATTGTAGTGCGGATTTCCATTGCGGGAGTGCTTGGTTGGCCAAAAAGGGCATATGCGTTTTTTCTGAATATATTCAGGAAAAAATGTATACGCACTTTTTGTCCAAGTGCATCACTGTCAAAGATCTGCCCCTTTTCACATGCTTTAAACGCAATTCCAATCTACCTCCTGATATATGATTCCTGCAATTCTGCCTCGTTTTCAAGTCCTCTTTGCAGACTTACTTCAATATATTTTTGCCAATAGCTGTCATTTATAACTCTGCAGGTTTGTGAATTACAGCGCCCGTGATTTCCTTTCTTAACTCGCTTCCTTGAAAGCTGGCCACAAAACCGCAGTTTTGCTTCAGGCCTTAATCAGGGTGTGGCACGGCACTCTGAGCCTTTGGTTAATTCCACTTCCTGGTGGGAAATTAGAGTTAAATGTGCCTCTCCAGACACCTGCCTCACTCCCAGCCCCTTGGTGATGTGTGTCCTCTGGTTTGAGGCCACATGTGATGGGTTCCTCATCTTTTGATGATGTGTCCCCACTGGTGTGAGGACACTCCTGCCTGCTTCCCATCCCCTTGGTGATGTGGTCCCTCCGGCGAGAGTCTGATCCTGGTTGGGTTCCTCACACTTCTGTGAGGTGGACCCTCTTCTCTGAGGTCATTTTTGCCTGGGTGGCACACCCCGCCTTGGTGACGTCGGCCCTCTGGTGGCAGTTGGAGCCTGCTGGGAGCCTCCTTCCCTCGGTGATGATGCCCTCTGGCATCAGGCCCTAACTGCTGGGTTCCCACATTTTCTGATACGTGCTAAGTGGTGCGAGGGCACTCCTGCCAGGTTCCCATCCCCATGGGCATGTGGACCTTTTGCTCTAAGGTCCCAACACCTGTGTTGTTCACCGTTTCATGATGTTGGCTCTCTGGTGTTAGTTCACTCAGGCCTAGATCCCATAGACTCTGTGCTCTGAGCCGCCTGCTGGGAGGTTTCTACTGCTGGATTCCTTACCTTTTCTATTCTTTGGGTCCTGTGTTTTCATGCTCCTCCTTCCTAACTCACTCCCAGCCCCTTTTTGATGTAGGTCCTCTGGTTTTAGGCCACCTGTGCCAGTTTCCTCACCTTTCTTGATGTGGTCCCACTGGTGTGAGGACACTCCTGCCTGGTTCCCACCCCCTTGGTGATGGGGGCCCTCTGGTGAGAGTCTGATCCTGGCTGGATTCCTCACACTTATGGGAGGTGGGCCCTCTGCTGTGAGGTCACTCCTGCCTGGCTGGCACACGTCACCTTGGCGATGTGCGCCCTCAGTTGGGAGTTGGTGCCTGCTGGGAGTCTCCTCCCCTCGGTAATGAGGACCCTCTGGCGTCAGGCCCTAACTCATGGGCTCCCAAAATTTTCTGATGTGCGGCCTGTCGTGCGAGTACACTCCTGCCAGCGTCCCATCCCCATGGGGATGTGGGCTTTCTGCTCTGAGGTCCCAACAGCTGGGTTGCTCACAGTGTCAGAATGTGGGCCGTCTACTGTGACTTCACTCCGGCATGGATCCCATAGCCTCAGTGCTCTGGGCCACCTGCTTGGAGCTTCCAACTGCGGGGTTCCTCACCTTTTTTATTCTATGGGCCCTCTGTTGTGAGTCTCCTCCTGCATGCCTCACTCCCAGCCCTTTCGTGATGTGTGTCCCCTTATTTGAGGCCACATGTGCTGTGTTCCTCACCTTTGGCTGATGTGGCCCCACTGGTGTGAGGACACTCCTGCCTGGTTTCCATCCCCTTGGTGATGTGGGCCCTCTGGTTAGAGTCTGATCCTGGTTGGGTTCCTCACACTTCTGTGAGGTGGGCCCTCTGCTGTGAGGTAACTCCTGCCTGGCTTTCTCCCGTTGCCTTGGTGACGTCGGCCCTCTGGTGGCATTTGGAGCCTGCTGGTAGCCTCCTCTCCTCGGTGATGAGGGCCCTCTGGCGTCAGGCCATAACTGCTGGGTTCCCACATTTTCTGATATGTTCTAAGTTGTGCGAGGACACTCCTGCGAGGTTCCCATCCCCATGGGGTTGTGGGCCTTCTGCTGTGAGGTCCCACCGGCTGGGTTGCTCACAATTTCATGATGTGGGCCCTCTGCTGTGAGTTCACTGTGGCCTGGATCCCATAGACTCCGTGCTCTGGGCCACCTGCTGGGAGGTTCAAACTGCTGGATTCCTCACATTTTTTATTCTGTGGGCCCAGTGTTGTTAGGCTACTCCTGCCTGCCTCACTCGGAGCACCTTGGAAATGTGGGTCCTCTGGTTTAGGCCACATGTGCTGGGTTCCTCACCTTTCTATAATGTGGCCCCACTGGTGTGAGGACACTCCTGCCTTGTTCTGATCCCCTTGGTGATGTGGGTTCTCTGGTGAGAGCCTTATCCTGGCTGGGTTCCTCACCCTTCTGTGAGGTAGGCCCTCTGCTGTGAGGTCACTCCTGCCTGACTGGCACACGTCACCTTGGCGACATGGGCCCTCAGTTGGGAGTTGGTGCCTGCTGGGAGTCTCCTCCCCTCCGTAATGAGGGACCTCTGGCATCAGGCCCTAAGTCCTGAGCTCCCAAAAGTTTCTGATGTGCACCCTGTGGTGCGAGTACACTCCTGCCAGGTTCCCAACCCCATGGGAATGTGGGCCTTCTGCTCTGAGGTCCCAACGGTGGGTTGCTCAGTTTCATGATGAGGGCCCTCTGGTGTGAGTTCACTCCGGCCTGGATCCCATAGCCTCGCTGCTGCTGGCCGACTGCAGGGAGGTTCCAACTGCGGGATTCCTCACCTTTTTTCTTCTATGGGCCCTCTGTTTTGAGACTCCTCCTGCCTGCTTCACTCCAGGCCCCATGGTGATGTGTGTCCTCTGGTTTCAGGCTACGTGTGCTGGGTCCCTCACCTTTCAATTATGTGGCCCCACTGGTGTGAGGACACTCCTGCCTGGTTCCTATCCCCTTGGTGATGTGGGTCCTCTGGTGAGAGTGTGATCCTGGCTGGGTTCCTCACCCTTCTGTGAGGTGGGCCCTCTGCTGTGAGGTCACTCCTGCCTGGCTGGCACACCCCGCCTTTGCAACGTCGGCCCTCTTGTGTCAGTTGGAGCCTGCTGGGAGCCTCCTCCAATCGGTGATGAGGGCCCTCTGGCGTCAGGCCCTAACTGCTGGGTTCCCACATTTTCTGATACGTGCTAAGTGGTGTGAGGACACTCGTGCCATGTTCCCAACCCCATGGGAATGTGGGCCTTCTGCTCTGAGGTCCCAACGGCTGGGTTGCTCACAGTTTCATGATGTGAGCCCTCTGCTGTGAGTTCACTGCGGCCTGGATCGCATAGACTCGGTGCTCTGGGCCACCTGCTGGGAGGTTCACACTGCAGGATTCCTCAGCTGTTTTATTCTATTGGCCCTGTGTTGTGAGGCTACTCCTGCCTGACTCGATCCGAGACCAATGGTGATGTGGGTCCTCTGGTTTGAGACAACATGTGTTGGGTACCTCAACTTTCGATGATGCGGACCCACGGGTGTGAGGACACTCCTGCCTGGTTCCCAGCCCCTAGCTGATGTGGGCACACTGGTGAGAGTCTGCTCCTGGCTGGGTACCTTACCCTTCTGTGAGGTGGGCCCTCTGATGTGAGGTCACTCCTGCCTTGTTGGCTCATGTCGCCTTGGCGACGTGGAGCCTCTGTTGGCCACTGAAGCATGCTGGGCCTCCTACCCTCTTGAATGGCGGCCCTGGAAAAATCACATATGCCATTTTGACCAAGGGCATCATTGTCGAGGTTCTGCCTCTTTTAATATGCTTTCAAAGGACTTCCCGTTTACCTCCTGAAATCGTATTCCTGGAATTCTGCCCCACTTTCAAGTCCTCTTCGCAGCCTTCCTTCAAATATTTTTGGACGATAGCTGTCATTTATAACTCTGCAGATTTGTGAATGGCAGTGGCCCTGAGCTCTTTTCTTCAACTCGCTTTCTTGTGAGCTGGCCGCAAAACCACTGGATTGCTTCAGGCCCTAATCTGGTTCTGGCACGGCATGCTGAGCCTTTGGCTATTTCTTCTTCCTCGTGGTAAAGGAGCGTTAAATTTGCCCATGCAGATACCTACAGCTAGTCTCTCATTGGTTCTCCCTGTTCCTGTTCATCTTGCGCAGAAATTGCAAACTGTGCCAAACAGGAGGTTAAAGGCACTGACTCTCCAAGCTGGGAGAGTGTTAGAAAAGGTTCTGGAATGGTGAACCCGAGTACCAGGGGACGAAAACTGAGATGCATTTAAAAATGTTTACCAGTCACACGGTGGACCATACTCTGGGTTTCCCATGCATGTTTTAGCTGAAGGAAGAATCCCTTAAACCTGGAGAGCTGGGACCCATGGAATGGGTACCATGCAGTATGACTTCAAAGGGTCTGCGTTTGCTCACCGAACCTCACCAATGCTATCAGCCCGAAGTGTCCGGCCTTATGTCTCACCAAGCTCTTGGTGTAGATGTGGTAAATCCAGGTTGCATCACAAGCCCTGAATGAATTATTTAAGAATTGCTCTCTATTTCACTGTCATTGTGTTTTGTTTTTGTAATTTATTTTGATAACTGGATTTATCGGATTTTCACTGCTGTGTTTAGGCCGCTGTACACACGCTTGATTTCCTTATGGAGACATATAAATCCATGGGTTTTAAGATTCTTACTAGTCAGGTATATTCCTAGGCGTGGAATATGTGGTGTTGTGTCCATTTCGTTGAGCAAGGAGTAGGCCTTGACTCTAATATATTTGGCTTATGGAAGGGTATCTGTGGTAATTTCAATCTCTGTTTTTATGCAGCACCCCAACTCACATTTCCCCTTAAGCAAGCATAAGTTGGTTTTCTAAATTTGAGACCCTGTTCTGTTTTGTAATTCAGTTCATGTGTAGACAAGTTTACGTTCCGTGTATTAGTGATATCTTATGATGTTTCTTTTTCTGTGTGACTTATTTCTCGTAGAATCGTCGTACCTGAATCCACTCATTATGCCGCTACGGGCCTAATGACGTAGATTTCATTGCTGAGTGATATTCAGTTGTACGTACGTACCACAACTTCTTTATCCATTTTTTGCTTTCTCGGATATTGAACTTGTACCGTAGACGAGGTTCTTGTAAACAGAGCCGTCCCAAACTTTGGGGTGGCTGTGTGTTTTTGATTTTAATTTCCCTAAGCTATAGGACCATAAGTGGAAGTGCCATAGGCTGTGTTGCTTTGTTTCCTACGTGTTTCAGGAAACACCATACACTTCTCCAGAATGGCTGTTGGCAATTTACATCCCGCCCATAAACATAACAAGTCTCCCGCTTTTCCATAGCCTTTTCTGCCTTTCTGGATTTTTCACTTTTTTCAGATGGCCCTTTTGAGCTGGGGGCAATGAGAATTCATTTTAGTGCAGATTTCCTTTACACGCTTTCTTGGTTGGCCAAAAAGAGCGTATGCATATTTTCCTGAATATATTACAATATATTATTATATTTAGTTATATATATATTTACATTATATATTATATTTAGTTTGAGTGTATGTGTTAGGGTATGGGTTAGTGTTAGCGTACGGGTTAGGATTAGGGGACAGTGTAGGGTAAGGCTTCGGGTAAGGGTTAGGGTTAGGGGACGGGAACTGTTTAGGGTACAGGTTAGGGTACGACAACGGTTTAGGGTGAGCGTACATGTTAGGGTACGGGTTAGTGTTAGCATACGGGTTAGGATTAGGGGATGAGTTAGGGTAAGGCTTCGGATAAGGGATATGGTTAGGGTTAGGGTTAGGGTTTTCGGACGAGGATGGTTTAGGGTACAAGTTAGGTTACAACAACGGTTTAGGGTGAGTGTACGTGTTAGCGTACGGGTTAGTGTTAGCGTACGGGTTAGGATTAGTGTACGGGTTAGGGTAAGGCTTCGGGTAAGGGTTAGGGTTAGGGTTAGGGGACTGGGACGGTTTAGGTTACAGGTTAGTGTACGACAAAGGTTTAGGGTGAGCATAAGTGTTAGCGTACAGGTTAGTGTTAGCGTATGAGTTAGTGTTAGCGGACGGGTTAGTATTAGGGGAAGGGTTAGGGTAAGGCTTCTAGTAAGGTTTAGGGTTAGGGTTAGGTGACGGGGATGGTTTATGGTACAGTTTAGTGTACGACAACGGTTTAGGGTGAGCGTACGTGTTAGGATTAGGGGACGTGTTAGGGTAAGGCTTCGGGTAAGGTTTATGGTTAGGGTTAGGGTTAGGGTTAGGGGATGGGGACGGTATAGGGTACATGTTAGCGTATGACAACGGTTTAGGGTGAGCGTAGGTGTTAGGGTATGGATTAGTGTTAGCGTACGAGTTAGGGTTAGTGGATGCATTAGGGTAAGGCTTCGGGTAAGGGTTAGGTTTAGGGTTCAGGTTAGGGGACGGGGACGGTTTAGGGTACAGGTTAGGGTACGACAATGTTTTAGGGTGAACGTACGTGTTAGGGTACGGGTTACTGTTAGCATACGGGTTAGGATTAGGGGACGGATTAGGGTACGGCTTCGGGTGAGTCTTAGGTTTAGGGTTAGGGTTAGGAGATGGGGACGGTTTAGGGTACAGGTTATTGTATGTGAACGATTTAGGGTGAGCGTACATGTTAGGGTACGGGTTAGTGTTAGCATACGGGTTAGGATTACGGGACGGGTTAGGGTAAGGCTTCGGGTAAAGTTTAGGGTTAGGGTTAGCGTTATGGAATGGGGACAGGGACGGGGACAGTTTAGTGTACAGGTTAGTGTACGACAACTGTTTATGGTGACCGTATGTGTTAGGGTACGGGTTAGTGTTAGCGTTTGCCTTAGGATTAGCGGACGGGTTAGGGTAAGGCTTCGGGTAAGTGTTAGTGTTTGGGTTAAGGTTAGGGAATGGGGACGGTTTAGGGTACAGGTTAGCGTATGACAACGGTTTAGGGTGAGCGTACGTGTTAGGGTATTGGTTACTGTTAGCGTACGGGTTAGGATTAAGGGACGTATTAGGGTAAGGCTTCGGGTAAGTGTTAGGGTTAGGTTTAGGGTTAGGGTTAGGGGACGGGGACGGTTTAGGGTACAAGTTTGTGTACGACAACGGTTTAGGGTAAGCGTACGTGTTAGGGTATGGGTTAGTGTTAGCGTAGGAGTTAGTGTTAGCGTACGGGTTAGTATTAGGTGACGGGTTAGGGTAAGGCTTCTGGCAAGGGTTAGGGATAGGGGACGGGGACGGTTTAGGATACAGGTGAGGGTACGACAAAAGTTTAGTTTGAGCGTATGTGTTAGGGTCCGGGTTAGTGTTTGCATACGGATTAGGATTAGGGGACGGGTTAGGGTAAGGCTTCGGGTAAGTTTTAGGGTTAGGGTTAGGGAATGGGGACGGGAACGGGGACGGTTTATGGTACAGGTTAGGGTACGACAACGGTTTAGGGTGAGTGAAAGTGTTAGGGTTTGGGTTAGTGTTAGTGTATGGGTAGGATTAGGGGATGTGTTAGGGTAAGCCTTCAGGGAAGGTTTAGGATGAGGGGACTGGGACGGGGACGGGTACAGTTTAGGGTACAGGTTAGTGTACAACAAAAATTTTGGGAGAGTGTACGTTTCAGGGTACGGGTTAGTGTTAGCGTATGGGTTAGGATTGCGGGACGGGTTAGGGTAAGGCTTCGGGTAAGGGTTAGGGTTAGGGGACGGGGACGGTTTAGGGTACAGGTTACTGTATGACAAAGGTTTACGGTGAGCGTACGTGTTATGGTACGGGTAAGTGTTAGGGTACGGTTTAGGATTAGGTTACGGGTTAGGGTAAGGCTTAGGATTATGGTTAGGGTTAGGTTTTGGGGATGGGGACAGTATAGGATACATGTTAGGGTATGACAGCGGTTTAGGGTGAGCGTACGTGTTAGGGTACGGGTTAGTTTTAGCGTACGCTTTAGGATTAGTGGACGTGTTAGTGTAAGGCTTCGGTTAGGGTTGGGTTAGGGTTAGGGTTAGGGTTGGGGTCAGAGGACGGGGACGGTTTAGGGTACAGGTTAGGATACGACAATGGTTTAGGGTGAGCGTACGTGTTATGGTAAGGGTTAGTGTTAGCGTACGGGTTAGGATTAGGGGACGGGTTAGGGTAAGGTTTCGGGTAAGTGTTAGGGTTAAGGTTAGGGGACGGGAACGGCATAGGGTACAGGTTAGGGTATGACAAAGGTGTAGGATGAGCATACGTTTTAGGGTATGGGTTAGTGTTAGTGTACGTGTTAGGATTAGGGGACAGTTTGGGGTAAGGCTTCGGGTAAGGGTTGGGGTTAGGTTTAGGGTTATGTGACGGGGACGGGGACGGTTTAGGGTTCAGGTTAGTGTACAACAATGGTTGAGAGTGAGCGTATGTGTTAAGGTACGATTTAGTGTTAGCGTATGGGCTAGGATTAGGGGAGAGGTTAGGGTAAGGCTTCGGGTAAGGTTTATTGTTAGGTTTAGGGTTAGGGTTAGGGTTAGTGTTAGGCGACGGGGACGGTTTAGGGTACAGCTTAGAGTACGACAATGGTTTAGGGTGAGCGTACGTGTTACGTTACGGATTAGTGTTAGCGTACGGGTTAGGATTATGGGAGGGGTTACGGTAAGGCTTCGGGTAAGGGTTAGGGTCAGTGTTAGGGTTAGAGTTAGGGGACGGGGACGGTTTAGGGTACAGGTTAGGGTACGACAACGGTTTAGGGTGAGCATACGTGTTAGGGTACGGGTTAGTGTTAGCGTACGTGTTAGGATTAGGTGACGGGTTGGGGTAAGGCTTCGGGTAAGGGTTAGGGTCATGGTTAGGGTTAGGGTTAGGGGACGGTTTAGGGTACAGGTTAGGGTACGACAACGGTTTAGGTTGAGCGTACGTATTAGGGTACGGGTTAGTGTTAGCGTACGGGTTAGGATTAGGGGACGGGTTAGGGTAAGGCTTCCTGTAACGGTTAGGGTTACGGTTAGGGGACAGGGACGGTTTAGGGTACAGGTTAGTGTATGACAACGGTTTAGGGTGAGGGTACGTGTTAGGGTACAGGTTAGTGTTAGTGTACGGGTTAGGTTTAGGGGACGGTTTAGGGTAAGGCTTCTGGTAAGTGTTAGGGTTAGGGTTAGGGTTAGGGGACGGGGACAGGGACGGTTTAGGGTACAGGTTAGTGTACGACAACGGTTTAGGGTGAGTGTACATGTTAGGGTACGTGTTAGAGTTAGCGTCCGGGTTACGATTAAGGGACGGGTTAGTGTAAGGCTTCGGGTAAGGGTTAGGGTTAGGGGACGGGGACGGGGACGGTTTAGGGTACAGGTTAGGGTACGACAACGGTTTAGGGTGAGCGTACGTGTTAGGGTACTGGTTAGTGTTAGCGTACGGGTTAGGATTAGGGGAGGGGTGAGGGTAAGGCTTTGGGTAAGGGTTAGGGTTAGGGTTAGGGTAAGGGGACGGGGACGGGGACGGTTTAGGGTACAGGTTAGGTTACGACAACGGTTTAGGGTGAGTGTACGTGTTAGGGTACGGTTTAGTGTTAGCGTACGGGTTAGGATTAGGGGACGGGTGAGGGTAAGGGTTAGGGTTAGGGTTAGGGGACGGGGACGGTTTAGGGTACAGGTTAGGGTACGACAACGGTTTAGGGTGAGCGTACATGTTAGGGTACGGGTTAGTTTTAGCATACGGTTAGGATTAGGGGACGGGTGAGGGTAAGGCTTCGGGTAAGGGTTCGGGTTAGGGTAAGGTTTAGGGTTAGGGGACGGGGACGGGGACGGTTTAGGGTACAGGTTAGTGTACGACAACGGTTTAGGGTGATCATACGTGTTAGGGTACGGGTTAGTGTAAGCGTACGGGTTAGGATTAGGGGACGGGTGAGGGTAAGGCTTCGGGTAAGGGTTAGGGTTAGTGTTAGGGTTAGGGTTAGAGTTAGGGGACGGGGACGGTTTAGGGTACAGGTTAGGGTATGACAACGGTTTGGGGTTAGCGTACGTGTTAGGGTACGGGTTAGTGTTAGTGTACAGGTTAGGATTAGGGGACGGGTGAGGGTAAGGCTTCGGGTAAGGGTTAGGGTTTGGGTTAGGGTTAGGGTTAGGGTTAGGTTTAGGGCACGGGGACGGTTTAGGGTACAGGTTAGGGTACGACAACGGTTTAGGGTGAGAGTACGTTTTAGGGTACGGTTTAGTGTTAGCGTACGGGTTAGGATTAGGGGACGGGTGAGGGTAAGGATTCGGGTAAGTGTTAGGGTTATTTTTAGGGTTAGCGTTAGGGTTAGGTTTAGGGCTAGGGGACGGGGACGGTTTAGGGTTCAGGTTAGGGTACGACAACGGTTTCGGGTGAGCGTACGTGTTAGGGCACGGGTTAGTGTTAGTGTACGGGTTAGGATTAGGCACGGGTTAGGTTAAGGCTTCGGGCAAGGGTTAGAATCAGGGTTAGGTTTAGTGTTAGGGTTAGGGTTAGGGGACGGTTTAGTGTACAGGTTAGCGTACGACACCGGTTTAGGATGAGCATACGTGTTAGGGTACCATTTAGTGTTAGCGTACGGGTTAGGATTAGGGGACGGGTGAGTGTAAGGCTTCGGGTAAGGGTTAGGGTTAGGGTTAGGGATAGGGTTAGGGTTAGTTTAGGGTACAGGTTAGGGTACGACAATGGTTTAGGGTGAGCGTACGTGTTAGGGTACGGGTTAGTGTTAGCGTACGTGTTAGAATTACGGGACGGGTGAGGGTAAGGCTTCGGGTAAGGGTTAGGGTTAGGGTTAGGGTTAGGGTTAGGGTTAGGGTTAGGGGACGGGGACGGTTTAGTGTATAGGTTAGGGTATGACAACGGTTTAGGGTGAGCGTACGTGTTAGGGTACGGTTTAGTGTTAGCGTACGGGTTAGGATTAGGGGACGGTTGAGGGTAAGGCTTCTGGTAAGGGTTAGGGTTAGGGTTAGGGGACGGGGACGGGGACGGGGACGGTTTAGGGTACAGTTTAGTGTATGACAACGGTTTAGGGTGAGCGTACGTGTTAGGGTAAGGGTTAGTGTTAGCGTACGGGTTAGGATTAGGGGACGGGTGAGAGTAAGGCTACGGGTAAGGGTTAGGGTTAGGGTTAGAGTTAGGGTTAGGGGATGGGGACGGTTTAGGGTACAGGTTAGGGTACGACAACGGTTTAGGGTGAGCGTACGTGTTAGGGTACGGGTTAGTGTTAGCGTACGGGTTAGGATTAGGGGACGGGTGAGGGTAAGGTTTTGGGTAAGGTTTAGGGTTAGGGTTAGGGTTAGGGGACGGGGACGGGGACGGTTTAGGATACAGGTTAGGGTACGACAACGGTTTAGGGTGAGCGTACGCGTTAGAGTATGGGTTAGTGTTAGCGTACGGGTTAGGATTAGGGGACGGGTGAGGGTAAGGCTTCGGGTAAGGGTTAGGGTTAGGGTTAGGGTTAGGGGACGGGGACGGTTTAGGGTACAGGTTAGGGTACGACAACGGTTTAGGGTGAGCGTACGTGTTAGGGTACGGGCTAGTGTTAGCGTACGGTTTAGGATTAGGGGACGGGTGAGGGTAAGGCTTCGGGTAAGGGTTCGGGTTAGGGTAAGGTTTAGGGTTAGGGGACGGGGACGGGGACGGTTTAGGGTACAGGTTAGTGTACGACAACGGTTTAGGGTGAGCGTACGTGTTAGCGTACGGGTTAGTGTTAGCGTACGGGTTAGGATTAGGGGACGGGTGAGGGTAAGGCTTCGGGTAAGGGTTCGGGTTAGTGTTAGGGTGAGGGTTAGGGTTAGGGGACGGGGACGGTTTAGGGTACAGGTTAGGTAAAGACAACGGTTTGGGGTGAGCGTAAGTGTTAGGGTACGGGTTAATGTTAGCGTACGGGTTAGGATTAGGGGACGGGTGAGGGTAAGGCTTCGGGTAAGGGTTAGGGTTTGGGTTAGGGTTAGGGTTAGGTTTAGGGGACGGGGACGGTTTAGGGTACAGGTTAGGGTACGACAACGGTTTAGGGTAAGCGTATGTGTTTGGGTACCGTTTATTGTTAGCGTACGGGTTAGGATTAGGGGACGGGTGAGGGTAAGGCTTCGGGTAAGGGTTAGGGTTAGGGGACGGAGACGGGGACGGGGACGGTTTAGGGTACAGGTTAGTGTACGACAACGGTTTAGTGGGAGCGTACATGTTAGGGTACGGGTTAGTGTTAGCCTACGGGTTAGGATGAGGGGACGGGTTAGGGTAAGGCTTCGGGTAAGGGTTAGGGTTAGGGTTTGGGTTAGGGTTAGGGGACAGGGACGGGGACAGTTTAGGGTACAGGTTAGGGTACGACAACGGTTTAAGGTGAGCGTACGTGTTAGGGTATGGGTTAGTGTTAGCGTACGGGTTAGGATTAGGGGACGGGTGAGAGTAAGGCTTCGGGTAAGGGTTAGGGTTAGGGTTAGGGTTAGGGGACGGGGACGGGGACGGTTTAGGGTACAGGTTAGGGTACGACAACGGTTTAGGGGGAGCGTACATGTTAGGGTACGGGTTAGTGTTAGCGTACGGGTTAGGATTAGGGGACGGGTGAGGGTAAGGCTTCGGGTAAGGGTTAGGGTTATGATTAGGGTTAGGGTTAGGTTTAGGGGACGGGGACGGTTTAGGGTACAGGTAAGGGTACGACATGGTTTAGGGTGAGCGTACGTGTTAGGGTACGGGTTAATGTTAGCGTACGGGGTAGGATTAGGAGACGGGTGAGGTTACGGCTTCGGGTAAGGGTTAGGGTTAGGGTTAGGGGACGGGGACGGTTTAGGGTACAGGTTAGGGTACGACAACGGTTTAGGGTGAGCGTACGAGTTAGGGTACGGGTTAGTGTTAGCGTACGGGTTAGGATTAGGGGACGGGTGAGGGTAAGGCTTCGGGTAAGGGTTAGGGTTAGGGTTAGGGTTAGGGGACGGGGACGGGGACGGTTTAGGGTACAGGTTAGGGTACGACAACGGTTTAGGGTGCGCGTACGTGTTAGGGTACGGGTTAGTGTTAGCGTTCGGGTTAGGATTAGGGGACGGGTGAGGGTAAGGCTTCGGGTAAGGTTTAGGGTTAGGGGACGGGGACGGGGACTGGGACGGGGACAGTTTAGGGTACAGGTTAGCGTACGACAACGGTTTAGGGTGAGCGTATGTGTTAGGGTACGGGTTAGTGTTAGCGTACGGGTTAGGATTAGGGGACGTCTGAGGGTAAGGCTTCGGGTAAGGGTTAGGGTTAGGGTTAGGGTTAGGGGACGTGGACGGGGACGGTTTAGGGTACAGGTTAGGGTACGACAAAGGTTTAGGGTGAGCGTACGTGTTAGGGTACGGGTTAGTGTTAGCGTACGGGTTAGGATTAGGGGACGGGTGAGGGTAAGGCTTCGGGTAACGGTTAGGGTTAGTGTTAGGGTTAGGGTTGGGGGACGGGTACGATTTAGGGTACAGGTTAGGGTACGACAACGGTTTAGGGTGAGCGTACTTGTTAGGGTACGGTTTAGTGTTAGCGCACGGGTTAGGATTAAGGGACGGGTGAGGGTAAGGCTTCGGGTAAGGGTTAGGGTTATGGTTAGGGTTAGGGGACGGGGACGGGGGCGGGGACGGTTTAGGGTACAGGTTAGGGTACGACAACGGTTTAGGGTGAGCGTACGGGTTAGGGTACGGGTTCGTGTTAGCTACGGGTAAGGATTAGGGGACGGGTGAGGGTAAGGCTTCGGGTAAGGGTTAGGGTTAGGGTTAGGGTTAGGGTTAGGGTTAGGCGACGGGGACGGTTTAGGCTACAGTTTAGGGTACAACAACGGTTTCGGGTGAGCGTACGTGTTAGGGCACGGGTTAGTGTTAGTGTACGGGTTAGGATTAGGGACGGGTTAGGTTAAGGCTTCGGGAAAGGGTTAGAATCAGGGTTAGGTTTAGTGTTAGGGTTAGGGTTAGGGGACGGTTTAGTGTACAGGTTAGCGTACGACACCGGTTTAGGATGAGCATACGTGTTAGGGTACCATTTAGTGTTAGCGTACGGGTTAGGATTAGGGGACGGGTGAGTGTAAGGCTTCGGGTAAGGGTTAGGGTTAGGGTTAGGGATAGGGTTAGGGTTAGTTTAGGGTACAGGTTAGGGTACGACAATGGTTTAGGGTGAGCGTACGTGTTAGGGTACGGGTTAGTGTTAGCGTACGTGTTAGAATTACGGGACGGGTGAGGGTAAGGATTCGGGCAAGGGTTAGGGTTAGGGTTAGGGTTAGGGGACGGGGACGGTTTAGTGTATAGGTTAGGGTATGACAACGGTTTAGGGTGAGCGTACGTGTTAGGGTACGGTTTAGTGTTAGCGTACGGGTTAGGATTAGGGTACGGTTGAGGGTAAGGCTTCTGGTAAGGGTTAGGGTTAGGGGACGGGGACGGGGACGGGGACGGTTTAGGGTACAGTTTAGTGTACGACAACAGTTTAGGGTGAGCGTACGTGTTAGGGTAAGGGTTAGTGTTAGCGTACGGGTTAGGATTAGGGGACGGGTGAGAGTAAGGCTACGGGTAAGGGTTAGGGTTAGGGTTAGAGTTAGGGTTAGGGTATGGGGACGGTTTAGGGTACAGGTTAGGGTACGACAACGGTTTAGGGTGAGCGTACGTGTTAGGGTACGGGTTAGTGTTAGCGTACGGGTTAGGATTAGGGGACGGGTGAGGGTAAGGTTTCGGGTAAGGTTTAGGGTTAGGGTTAGGGTTAGGGGACGGGGACGGGGACGGTTTAGGATACAGGTTAGGGTACGACAACGGTTTAGGGTGAGCGTACGTGTTAGGGTACGGGTTAGTGTTAGCGTACGGGTTAAGATTAGGGGACGGGTGAGGGTAAGGCTTCGGGTAAGGGTTAGGGATAGTGTTAGGTATAGGGTTAGGGTTAGGGGACGGGGAAGGTTTAGGGTACAGTTTAGGGTACGACAATGGTTTAGGGTGAGCGTAGGTGTTAGGGTATGGGTTAGTGTTAGCTTACGGGTTAGGATTAGGGGACGGGTGAGGGTAAGGCTTCGGGTAAGGGTTAGGGTTAGGGTAAGGGTTAGGGTTAGGGGACGGGGACGGAGACGGTTTAGGGTACAGGTTAGGGTACGACAACGGTTTAGGGTGAGCGTACTTGTTAGGGTACGGTTTAGTGTTAGCGTACGTGTTAGGATTAGGGGACGGGTGAGGGTAAGGCTTCGGGTAAGTGTTAGGGTTAGGGTTAGGGTTAGGGGACGGGGACGGGGACGGTTTAGGGTACAGGTTAGGGTATGACAAGGTTTAGGGTGAGCGTTCGTGTTAGGGTACGGGTTCGTTTTAGCATACGGGTAAAGATTATGGGACGGGTGAGGGTAAGGCTTCGGGTAAGGGTTAGGGTTAGGGTTAGGGTTAGGTTTAGGGGACGGGGACGGTTTAGGGTACAGGTTCCTGTACGACAACGGTTTAGGGTGGGCATACGTGTTAGGGTACGGGTTAGTGTTAGCGTACGGGTTAGGATTAGGGGACGGGTGAGGGTAAGGCTTCGGGTAAGGGTTAGGGTTAGGGTTAGGGGACGGGGACGGGGACGGTTTAGGGTACAGGTTAGGGCACGACAACGTTTCAGGGTGAGCGTACGTGTTAGGGTACGGGTTAGTGTTAGCGTACGGGTTAGGATTAGGGGACGGGTGAGGGTAAGGCTTCGGGTAAGGTTTAGGGTTAGGGTTAGGGGACGGGGACGGTTACGGGGACGCTTTAGGGTACAGGTTAGGTTATGACAACGGTTTAGGGTGAGTGTACGTGTTAGGGTATGCGTTAGTGTTAGCGTACGGGTTAGGATTAGGGGATGGGTGAGGGTAAGGCTTCGGGTAAGGGTTAGGGTTAGGGTTAGGGTTAGGGGATGGGGACGGTTTAGGGTACAGCTTAGGGTACGACAACGGTTTAGGGTGAGCGTATGTGTTAGGGTACGGGTTAGGGTTAGGGTACGGTTTAGGGTTAGGGGATGGGTGAGGGTAAGGCTTCGGGTAAGGGTTAGGGTTAGGGTTAGGGTTAGAGTTAGGGTTAGGGTAAGGTTTCGGGACGGGGAAGGTTTAGGGTACAGTTTAGGGTACGACAATGGTTTAGGGTGAGCGTAGGTGTTAGTGTATGGGTTAGTGTTAGCGTACGGGTTAGGATTAGGGGACGGGTGAGGGTAAGGCTTCGGGTAAGGGTTAGTGATAGGGTTAGGGTTCGGGTTAGGGTTAGGGGACGGGGCCGGCTTAGGGTAAAGGTTAGTGTTCGACAACAGTTTAGGGTGAGCGTACGTGATAGCGTACGGGTTAGGATTGGCGACGGGTTAGGGTAAGGCTTCGGGTGAGGTTTAGGGTTAGGGTTAGGGTTAGGGGACGGGGAAGGTTTAGGGTACAGGTTAGGGTATGACAACGGTTTAGGGTGAGCGTTCGTGTGAGGGTACGGGTTCGTTTTAGCGTACGGGTAAAGATTAGGGGACGGGTGAGGGTAAGGCATCGGGCAAGGGTTAGGGTTAGGGTTAGGTGACGGGGACGGTTTAGGGTACAGGTTAGGGTACGACAACGGTTTAGGGTGAGCGTACGTGTTACGGTAAGGGTTAGTGTTAGCGTACGGGTTAGGATTAGGGGACGGGTGAGGGTAAGGCTTCGGGTAAGGGTTAGTGTTAGGGTTTGGGTTAGGGTTAGGGGACGGGGACGGGGACAGTTCAGGGTACAGGTTAGGGTACGACAACGGTTTAAGGTGAGCATACGTGTTAGGGTATGGGTTAGTGTTAGCGTACGGGTTAGGATTAGGGGACGGGTGAGAGTAAGGCTTCGGGTAAGAGTTAGGGTTAGGGTTAGGGTTAGGGGACGGGGACGGGGACGGTTTAGGGTACAGGTTAGGGTACGACAACGGTTTAGGGGGAGCGTACATGTTAGGGTACGGGTTAGTGTTAGCGTACGGGTTAGGATTAGGGGACGGGTGAGGGTAAGGCTTCGGGTAAGGGTTAGGGTTAGGATTAGGGTTAGGGTTAGGTTTAGGGGACGGGGACGGTTTAGGGTAAAGGTAAGGGTACGACATGGTTTAGGGTGAGCGTACGTGTTAGGGTACGGGTTAATGTTAGCGTACGGGGTAGGATTAGGAGACGGGTGAGGTTACGGCTTCGGGTAAGGGTTAGGGTTAGGGTTAGGGTTAGGGTTAGGGGACGGGGACGGTTTAGGGTACAGGTTAGGGTACGACAACGGTTTAGGGTGAGCGTACGAGTTAGGGTACGGGTTAGTGTTAGCGTACGGGTTAGGATTAGGGGACGGGTGAGGGTAAGGCTTCGGGTAAGGGTTAGGGTTAGGGTTAGGGGACGGGGATGGGGACGGGGACGGTTTAGGGTACAGGTTAGGGTACAACAACGGTTTAGGGTGCGCGTACGTGTTAGGGTACGGGTTAGTGTTAGCGTTCGGGTTAGGATTAGGGGACGGGTGAGGGTAAGGCTTCGGGTAAGGTTTAGGGTTAGGGTTAGGGGACGGGGACTGGGACGGGGACGGTTTAGGGTACAGGTTAGCGTACGACAACGGTTTAGGGTGAGCGTATGTGTTAGGGTACGGGTTAGTGTTAGCGTACGGGTTAGGATTAGGGGACGTCTGAGGGTAAGGCTTTGGGTAAGGGTTAGGGTTAGGGTTAGGGTTAGGGGACGGGGACGGGGACGGTTTAGGGTACAGGTTAGGTTACGACAAAGGTTTAGGGTGAGCGTACGTGTTAGGGTACGGGTTAGTGTTAGCGTACGGGTTAGGATTAGGGGACGGGTGAGGGTAAGGCTTCGGGTAATGGTTAGGGTTAGTGTTAGGGTTAGGGTTGGGGGACGGGTACGATTTAGGGTACAGGTTAGGGTACGACAACGGTTTAGGGTGAGCGTACTTGTTAGGGTACGGTTTAGTGTTAGCGCACGGGTTAGGATTAAGGGACGGGTGAGGGTAAGGCTTCGGGTAAGGGTTAGGCTTAGGTTTAGGGTTAGGGTTAGGGGACGGGGACGGGGACGGTTTAGGGTACAGGTTAGGGTACGACAACGGTTTAGGGTGAGCGTACGTGTTAGGGTACGGGTTAGTGTTAGCCTACGGGTTAGTATTAGGGGACGGGTGAGGGTAAGGCTTCGGGTAAGGTTTAGGGTTAGGGATAGGGTTAGGGGACGGGGATGGGGACGCTTTAGGGTACAGGTTAGGTTACGACAACGGTTTAGGGGGAGCGTACGTGTTAGGGTACGGGTTAGAGTTAGCGTACGGGTTAGGATTAGGGGACGGATGAGGGTAAGGCTTCGGGTAAGGGTTAGGGTTAGGGTTAGGTTTAGGGTTAGGGGACGGGGATGGTTTAGGGTACAGGTTAGGATACGACAACGGTTTAGAGTGAGCGTACGTGTTAGGGTACGGGTTAGTGTTAGCGAACGGGTTAGGATTAGGGGACGGGTTAGGGTAAGGCTTCGGGTAAGGGTTAGGGTTAGGGTTAGGGAACGGGGACGGTTTAGGGTACAGGTTAGGGTACGACAACGGTTTAGGGTGAGCGTACGTCTTAGGGTACGGTTTAGTGTTAGCGTACGGGTTAGGATTAGGGGACGGGTGAGAGTAAGACTTCGGGTAAGGGTTAGGGTTAGGGTTAGGGGACAAGGACAGGGACGGTTTAGGGTACAGGTTAGGGTACGACAACGGTTTAGGGTGAGTGTACATGTTAGGGTATGGGTTAGTGTTAGCGTACGGGTTAGGATTAGGGGACGGGTTAGGGTAAGGCTTCGGGTAAGGGTTAGTGTTAGGGTTAGGGTTAGGGTTAGGGTTAGGGTACGGGGACGGTTTAGGGTACAGGTTAGGGTACGACAACGGTTTAGGGTGAGCGTACGTGTTAGGGTACAGATTAGTGTTAGCGTACGGGTTAGGATTAGGGGACGGGTGAGGGTAAGGCTTCGGGTATGGGTTAAAGTTAGGGTTAGTGGACGGGGACGGGGACAGGGACGGGGATGGTTTAGGGTACAAGTTAGTGTACGACAACGGTTTAGGGTGAGCGTACGTGTTAGGATACGGGTTAGTGTTAGCGTACGGGTTAGGATTAGGTGACGGGTGAGGGTAAGGCTTCGGGTAAGTGTTAGGGTTAGGATTAGGGTTAGGGTTAGTGTTAGGGGACGGGGACGGTTTAGGGTACAGGTTAGGGTACGACATGGTTTAGGGTGAGCGTACGTTTTAGGATACGGGTTAGTGTTAGCGTACGGGGTAGGATTAGGAGACGGGTGAGGGTATGGCTTCGGGTAGGGGTTAGGGTTAGGGTTAGGTTTAGGGTTAGGGGACGGGGACGGGGACCGTTTAGGGTACAGGTTAGGGTACGACAACGGTTTAAGGTGAGAGTAGGAGTTAGGGTACGGGTTAGTGTTAGCGTACGGGTTAGGATTAGGGGACGGGTGAGGGTAAGGCTTCGGGTAAGGGTTAGGGTTAGGGTTAGGCTTAGGGTTAGGGGACGGGCACGGGGACGGTTTAGGGTACAGGTTAGGGTACGACAACGGTTTAGGGTGAGCGTATGTGTTAGGGTACGGGTTAGTGTTAGCGTATGGGTTAGGATTAGGGGACGGGTGAGGGTAAGGCTTCGGGAAAGGTTTAGGGTTAGGTTTAGGGTTAGGGGACGGGGACGGGGACGCTTTAGGGTACAGGTTAGGTTACGACAACGGTTTAGGGTGAGCGTACGTGTTAGGATACGGGTTAGTGCTAGCGTACAGATGAGGAATAGGGGACGGGTGAGGGTAAGGCTTCAGGTAAGGGTTAGGGTTAGGGTTAGGGTTAGGGTTAGGGGACGGGGACGGTTTAGGGTACAGGTTATGGTACGACAACGGTTTAGGGTGAGCGTAGTTGTTAGGGTACGGATTAGTGTTAGCGTACGGGTTAGGATTAGGGCACGGGTAGGGTCAGGCTTCGGGTAAGGGTTAGGGTTATGGTTAGGGTTAGGGGACGGGGACGGGGACGGTTTAGGGTACAGGTTAGGGTACGACAACGGTTTAGGGTGAGCGTACGTGTTAGGGTACGGGTTAGTGTTAGCGTACGGGTTAGGATTAGGGGACGGGTGAGGGTAAGGCTTCTGGTAAGGGTTAGGGTTAGGGTTTGGGTTAGGGTTAGGGGACGGGGACGGTTTAGGGTACAGGTTAGGGTACGACAACGGTTTAGGGTGAGCGTACGTGTTAGGGTACGGGTTAGTTTTAGCATACGGGTTAGGATTAGGGGACGGGTGAGGGTAAGGCTTCGGGTAAGGGTTAGGGTTAGGTTTAGGGTTAGGCGACGGGGACGGGGATGGTTTAGGGTTCAGGTTAGGGTACGACAACGGTTTAGGGTGAGTGTACGTTTTGGGTACGGGTTAGTGTTAGCGTACGGGTTAGGATTAGGGGACGGGTGAGGGTAAGGCTTCGGGTAAGGGTTAGGGTTAGGGTTAGGGTTAGGGGACGGGGACGGGGATGCTTTAGTGTATAGGTTAGGTTACGACAACGGTTTAGTGTGAGCGTACGTGTTAGGGTACGGGTTAGTGTTAGCGTACGGGTTAGCATTAGGGGACGGGTGAGGGTAAGGCTTCGGGTAAGGGTTAGTGTTAGGGTTAGGGTTAGTGTTAGGGTACGGGGACGGTTTAGGGTACAGGTTAGGGTACGACAACAGTTTAGGGTGAGCGTACGTGTTAGGGTACAGATTAGTGTTAGCGTACGGGTTAGGATTAGGGGACGGGTGAGGGTAAGGCTTCGGGTATGGCTTAAAGTTAGGGTTAGTGGACGGGGACGGGGACAGGGACGGGGACGGTTTAGGGTACAAGTTAGTGTACGACAACGGTTTAGGGTGAGCGTACGTGTTAGGATACGGGTTAGTGTTAGCATACGGGTTAGGATTAGGTGACGGGTGAGGGTAAGGCTTCGGGTAAGTGTTAGGGTTAGGATTAGGGTTAGGGTTAGGGTTAGGGGACGGGGACGGTTTAGGGTACAGGTTAGGGTACGACATGGTTGAGGGTGAGCGTACGAGTTAGGGTACGGGTTAGTGTTAGCGTACGGGTTAGGATTAGGAGACGGGTGAGGGTAAGGCTTCAGGTAAGGGTTAGGGTTAGGGTTAGGCTTAGGGATAGGGGACGGGGACGGGGACGGTTTAGGGTACAGGTTAGGGTACGACAACGGTTTAGGGTGAGCGTACGTGTTAGGGTACGGGTTATTGTTAGCGTATGGGTTAGGATTAGGGGACGGGTGAGGGTAAGGCTTCGGAAAGGTTTAGGGTTAGGTTTAGGGTTAGGGGACGGGGACGGGGACGCTTTAGGGTACAGGTTAGGTTACGACAACGGTTTAGGGTGAGCGTACGTGTTAGGATACGGGTTAGTGCTAGCGTACAGATTAGGAATAGGGGACGGGTGAGGGTAAGGCTTCGGGTAAGGGTTAGGGTTAGGGTTAGGGTTAGGGGACGGGGACGGTTTAGGGTACAGGTTATGGTACGACAACGGTTTAGGTTGAGCGTAGTTGTTAGGGTACGGATTAGTGTTAGCGTACGGGTTAGGATTAGGGCACGGGTAGGGTAAGGCTTCGGGTAAGGGTTAGGGTTATGGTTAGGGTTAGGGGACGGGGCCGGGGACGGTTTAGGGTACAGGTTAGGGTACGACAACGGTTTAGGGTGAGCGTACGTGTTAGGGTACGGGTTAGTGTTAGCGTACGGGTTAGGATTAGGGGACGGGTGAGGGTAAGGCTTCTGGTAAGGGTTAGGGTTAGGGTTTGGGTTAGGGTTAGGGGACGGGGACGGGGACGGTTTAGGGTACAGGTTAGGGTACGACAACGGTTTAGGGTGAGCGTACGTGTTAGGGTACGGGTTAGTGTTAGCGTACGGGTTAGGATTAGGGGACGGGTGAGGGTAAGGCTTCGGGTAAGGGTTAGGGTTAGGTTTAGGGTTAGGCGACGGGGACGGGGACGGTTTAGGGTACAGGTTAGGGTACGACTACGGTTTAGGGTGAGTGTACGTTTTAGGGTACGGGTTAGTGTTAGCGTACGGGTTAGGATTAGGGGACGGGTGAGGGTAAGGCTTTGGGTAAGGGTTAGGGTTAGGGTTAGGGTTAGGGGACAAGGACAGGGACGGTTTAGGGTACAGGTTAGGGTACGACAACGGTTTAGGGTGAGCGTACGTGTTAGGGTACAGATTAGTGTTAGCTTACGGGTTAGGATTAGGGGACGGGTGAGGGTAAGGCTTCGGGTATGGGTTAAAGTTAGGGTTAGTGGACGGGGACGGGGACAGGGACGGGGACGGTTTAGGGTACAAGTTAGTGTACGACAACGGTTTAGGGTGAGCGTACGTGTTAGGATACGGGTTAGTGTTAGCGTAAGGGTTAGGATTAGGTGACGGGTGAGGGTAAGGCTTCGGGTAAGTGTTAGGGTTAGGATTAGGGTTAGGGTTAGGGTTATGGGACGGGGACGGTTTAGGGTACAGGTTAGGGTACGACATGGTTTAGGGTGAGCGTACGTGTTAGGATACGGGTTAGTGTTAGCGTACGGGGTAGGATTAGGAGACGGGTGAGGGTATGGCTTCGGGTAGGGGTTAGGGTTAGGGTTAGGTTTAGGGTTAGGGGACGGGGACGGGGACGGTTTAGGGTACAGGTTAGGGTACGACAACGGTTTAGGGTGAGAGTACGAGTTAGGGTACGGGTTAGTGTTAGCGTACGGGTTAGGATTAGGGGACGGGTGAGGGTAAGGCTTCGGGTAAGGGTTAGGGTTAGGGTTAGGCTTAGGGTTAGGGGACGGGGACGGGGACAGGTTAGGGTACAGGTTATGGTACGACAACGGTTTAGGGTGAGCGTACGTGTTAGGGTACGGGTTAGTGTTAGCGTATGGGTTAGGATTAGGGGACGGGTGAGGGTAAGGCTTCGGGAAAGGTTTAGGGTTAGGTTTAGGGTTAGGGGACGGGGACGGGGACGCTTTAGGGTACAGGTTAGGTTACGACAACGGTTTAGGGTGAGCGTACGTGTTAGCGTACGTGTTAGTGTTAGCGTACGGGTTAGGATTAGGGGACGGGTGAGGGTAAGGCTTCGGGTAAGGGTTAGGGTTAGTGTTAGGGTGAGGGTTAGGGTTAGGGGACGGGGACGGTTTAGGGTACAGGTTAGGTAAAGACAACGGTTTGGGGTGAGCGTAAGTGTTAGGGTACGGGTTAATGTTAGCGTACGGGTTAGGATTAGGGGACGGGTGAGGGTAAGGCGTCGGGTAAGGGTTAGGGTTTGGGTTAGGGTTAGGGTTAGGGTTAGGTTTAGGTGACGGGGATGGTTTAGGGTACAGGTTAGGGTCCGACAACGGTTTAGGGTAAGCGTACGTGTTTGGGTACGGTTTAGTGTTAGCGTACGGGTTAGGATTAGGGTACGGGTGAGGGTAAGGCTTCGGGTAAGGTTTAGGTTTAGGGTTAGGAGACGGGGACGGGGACGGTTTAGGGTACAGGTTAGTGTACGACAACGGTTTAGTGGGAGCGTACATGTTAGGGTACGGGTTAGTGTTAGCGTACGGGTTAGGATGAGGGGACGGGTTAGGGTAACGCTTCGGGTAAGGGTTAGGGTTAGGGTTAGGGTTAGGGTACGGGACGGTTTAGGGTACAGGTTAATGTAGGACAACGGTTTAGGGTGAGCGTACGTGTTAGGGTACGGATTAGTGTTAGCGTACGGGTTAGGATTAGGTGACGGGTGAGGGTAAGGCTTCGGGTCAGGGTTAGTGTTAGGGTTAGGGTTAGGTTTAGGGTACGGGGACGGGTTAGGGTACAGGTTAGGGTACGACAACGGTTTAGGGTGAGCGTACGTGTTAGAATATGGATTAGTGTTAGCGTACAGGTTAGGATTAGGTGACGGGTGAAGGTAAGGCTTCGGGTAAGGGTTAGGGTTAGGGGACGGGGACGGGGACAGGGACGGGGACGGTTTAGGGTACAGTTTAGGGTACGACAACTGTTTAGGGTGAGCCTACTTGTTAGGTACGGTTTAGTGTTAGCGTACGGGTTAGGATTAGGGGACGGGTGAGGATAAGGCTTCGGGTAAGGGTTAGGGTTAGGGTTAGGGGACGGGGACGGTTTAGGGTACAGGTTAGGGAACGACAACGGTTTAGGGTGAGCGTACGTGTTAGGGTACGGGTTAGTGTTAGCGTACGGGTTAGGATTATGGGAGGGGTGAGAGTAAGGCTTCGGGTAAGGGTTAGGGTTAGGGTTAGGGTTAGGGTCAGGGGACGGGGACGGGGACGGTTTAGGGTACAGGTTAGGGTACGACAACGGTTTAGGGTGAGCGTACGTGTTAGGGTACGGGTTAGTGTTAGCGTACGGGTTAGGATTAGGGGACGGGTGAGGGTGAGGTTTCGGGTAAGGTTTAGGGTTAGGGTTAGGATTAGGGGACGGGGACGGTGACGGGGACGCTTTAGGGTGCAGGTAAGGTTGCGACAACGGTTTAGGGTGAGTGTACGTGTTAGGGTACGGTTTAGTGTTAGCGTACGGGTTAGGATTAGGGGACGGGTGAGGGTAAGGCTTCGGGTAAGGGTTAGGGTTAGGGTTAGGGGACGGGGATGGTTTAAGGTACAGGTTAGGGTACGACAACGGTTTAGGGTGAGCGTACGTGTTAGAGTACGGGTTAGTGTTAGCGTACGGGTTAGGATTAGGGGACGGGTGAGGGTAAGGTTTCAGGTAAGGTTTAGGTTTAGGGTTAGGGTTAGGGGACGGGGACGGTGACGGGGACGCTTTAGGGTGCAGGTTAGGTTACGACAACGGTTTAGGGTGAGTGTACGTGTTAGGGTACGGTTTAGTGTTATTGTACGGGTTAGGATTAGGGGACGGGTGAGGGTAAGGCTTCGGGTAAGGGTTCGGGTTAGGGTAAGGTTTAGGGTTAGGGGACGGGGACGGGGACGGTTTAGGGTACAGGTTAGTGTACGACAACGGTTTAGGGTGAGCGTACGTGTTAGCGTACGTGTTAGTGTTAGCGTACGGGTTAGGATTAGGGGACGGGTGAGGGTAAGGCTTCGGGTAAGGGTTAGGGTTAGTGTTAGGGTGAGGGTTAGGGTTAGGGGACGGGGACGGTTTAGGGTACAGGTTAGGTAAAGACAACGGTTTGGGGTGAGCGTAAGTGTTAGGGTAGGTGTTAGTGTTAGCATATGAGTTAGGATAAGGGGATGGGTGAGGGTAAGGCTTCGGGTAAGGGTTAGGGTTAGGGCAAGGTTTAGGGTTAGGGGACGGGGACGGGGACGGTTTAGGGTACAGGTTAGTGTACGACAACGGTTTAGGGTGAGCGTACGTGTTAGGGTACGGGTTCGTGTTAGCGTACGGCTTAGGATTAGGGAACGGTTGAGGGTAAGGCTTCGGGTAAGGGTTAGGGTTAGTGTTAGGGTTAGGGTTAGGGTTAGGGGACGGGGACGGTGTAGGGTACAGGTTACGGTACGACAACGGTTTGGGGTGAGCGTACGTGTTAGGGGACGGGTTAGTTTTAGCGTACGGGTTAGTATTAGGGGACGGGTGAGGGTAATGCTTCGGGTAAGGGTTAGGGTTAGGGTTAGGGTTAGGGTTAGGTTTAGGGGACGGGGACGTTTTAGGGTACAGGTTAGGGTACGACAACGGTTTAGTGTGAGCGTACGTGTTAGGGTACGGTTTAGTGTTAGCGTACGGGTTAGGATTAGGGGACGGGTGAGTGTAAGGCTTCGGGTAAGGGTTAGGGTTAGGATTAGGGTTAGGGTTAGGGGACGGGGACGGTTTAGGGTACAGTTTAGGGTACGACACGGTTTAGGGTGAGAGTGCGTGTTAGGGTATGGGTTAGTGTTAGCGTACGGGTTAGGATCAGGGGACGGGTGAGGGTAAGGCTTCGGGTAAGGGTTAGGGTTAGTGTTAGGGTTAGGGTAAGGGGACGGGGACGGGGACGGTTTAGGGTACAGGTTAGGGTACGACAACGGTTTAGGGTGAGCGTACGTGTTAGGGTACGGTTTAGTGTTAGCGTACGGGTTAGGATTAGGGGACGGGTGAGGGTAAGGCTTCGGGTAAGGGTTAGGGTTAGGGTTAGGATTAGGTATAGGGGACGGTGATGGGGACGGTTTCGGTTACAGGTTAGGGTACGACAACGGTTTAGGGTGAGCGTACGTGTTAGGGTACGGGTTAGTGTTAGCGTACGGGTTAGTATTAGGGGACGGGTGAGGGTAAGGCTTCGGGTAAGGGTTAGGGTTAGGATTAGGGTTAGGGTTAGGGTTAGGGGATGGGGACGGTTTAGGGTACAGGTTAGGGTACGACACGGTTTAGGGTGAGAGTACGTGTTAGGGTACGGGTTAGTGTTAGCGTACGGGTTAGATTTGGGGAGGGGTGAGGGTAAGGCTTCGGGTAAGGGTTAGGGTTAGGGTTAGGGTTAGGTTCAGGGGACGGGGACGGGTACGGTTTAGGGTACAGGTTAGGGTACGACAACGATTTAGGGTGAGCGTACGTGTTAGGGTACGGGTTAGTGTTAGCGTACGGGTAAGGATTAGGGGACGGTTGAGGGTAAGTCTTCGGGTAAGGGTTAGGGTTAGGGTTAGGGGACGGGGACTGGGACGGGGACGGGGACGGTTTAGGGTACAGGTTAGTGTACGACAACGGTTTAGGGTGAGCGTACGTGTTAGGGTACGGGTTCGTGTTAGCGTACGGGTTAGGATTAGGGTACGGGTGAGGGTAAGGCTTCGGGTAATGGTTAGGGTTAGGGTTAGGGTTAGGGATAGGGTTAGGGGACGGGGACGGTTTAGGGTACAGGTTAGGGTACGACAACGGTTTAGGGTGAGCGTACGTGTCAGGGTACGGTTTAGTGTTAGCGTACGGGTTAGGATTAGGGGACGGGTTAGGGTAAGGCTTCGGGTAAGGGTTAGTGGTAGGGTCAGGGTTAGGGTTAGGGGACGGGGACAGTTGAGGGTACAGGTTAGTGTATGACAACGGTTTAGGGTGAGGGTACGTGTTAGGGTACAGGTTAGTGTTAGTGTACGGGTTAGGTTTAGGGGACGGTTTAGGGTAAGGTTTCTGTTAAGTGTTAGGGTTAGGGTTAGGGTTAGGGGACGGGGACGGGGACGGTTTAGGGTACAGGTTAGTGTACGACAACGGTTTAGGGTGAGTGTACATGTTAGGGTACGTGTGAGAGTTAGCATCCGGGTTAGGATTAAGGGACGGGTTAGTGTAAGGCTTCGGGTAAGGGTTAGGGTTAGGGGACGGGGACGGGGACGGGGACGGTTTATGGTACAGGTTAGGATACGACAACGGTTTAGGGTGAGCGTACGTGTTAGGGTACTGGTTAGTGTTAGCGTACGGGTTAGGATTAGGGGAGGGGTGAGGGTAAGGCTTTGGGTAAGGGTTAGGGTTAGGGTTAGGGTTAGGGTTAGGGTTAGGTTTAGGGCACGGGGACGGTTTAGGGTACAGGTTAGGGTACGACAACGGTTTAGGGTGAGAGTACGTTTTAGGGTACGGTTTAGTGTTAGCGTACGGGTTAGGATTAGGGGACGGGTGAGGGTAAGGCTTCGGGTAAGTGTTAGGGTTATTTTTAGGGTTAGCGTTAGGGTTAGGTTTAGGGCTAGGGGACGGGGACGGTTTAGGGTTCAGGTTAGGGTACGACAACGGTTTCGGGTGAGCGTACGTGTTAGGGCACGGGTTAGTGTTAGTGTACGGGTTAGGATTGGGGACGGGTTAGGTTAAGGCTTCGGGCAAGGGTTAGAATCAGGGTTAGGTTTAGTGTTAGGGTTAGGGTTAGGGGACGGCTTAGTGTACAGGTTAGCGTACGACACCGGTTTAGGATGAGCATACGTGTTAGGGTACCATTTAGTGTTAGCGAACGGGTTAGGATAAGGGGACGGGTGAGTGTAAGGCTTCGGGTAAGGGTCAGGGTTAGGGTTAGGGATAGGGTTAGGGTTAGTTTAGGGTACAGGTTACGGTACGACAATGGTTTAGGGTGAGCGTAGGTGTTAGGGTACGGGTTAGTGTTAGCGTACGTGTTAGAATTACGGGACGGGTGATGGTAATGCTTCGGGTAAGGGTTAGGGTTAGGGTTAGGGTTAGGGTTAGGGTTAGGGGACGGGGACTCTTTAGTGTATACGTTAGGGTACGACAACGGTTTAGGGTGAGCGTACGTGTTAGGGTACGGTTTAGTGTTAGCGTACGGGTTAGGCCTAGGGGACAGTTGAGGGTAAGGCTTCTGGTAAGGGTTAGGGTTAGGGTTAGGGGACGGAGACAGGGACGGGGACGGTTTAGGGTACAGTTTAGTGTACGACAACGGTTTAGGGTGAGCGTACGTGTTAGGGTACGGGTTAGTGTTAGCGTACGGGTTAGGATTAGGGGACGGGTGAGAGTAAGGCTACGGGTAAGGGTTAGGTTTAGGGTTAGGGTTAGAGTTAGGGTTAGGGGCTGGGGACGGTTTAGGGTACAGGTTAGGGTAAGACAACGGTTTAGGGTGAGCGTATGTGTTAGGGTACGCGTTAGTGTTAGCGTACGGGTTAGGATTATGGGAGGGGTGAGGGTAAGGCTTCGGGTAAGGGTTAGGGTTAGGGTTAGGGGACGGGGACGGGGACGGGGACGGTTTAGGGTACAGGTTAGGGTACGACAGCGGTTTAGGGTGAGCGTAAGTGTTAGGGTACGGGTTAGTGTTAGCGTACGGGTTAGGATTATGGGAGGGGTGAGGGTAAGGCTTCGGGTAAGGGTTAGGGTTAGGGTCAGGGTCAGGGGACGGGGACGGGGACGGTTTAGGGTACAGGTTAGGGTACGACAACGGTTTAGGGTGAGCGTACGTGTTAGGGTACGGGTTAGTGTTAGCGTACGGGTTAGGATTAGGGGACGGGTGAGGGTGAGGTTTCGGGTAAGGTTTAGGGTTAGGGTTAGGATTAGGGGACGGGGACGGTGACGGGGACGCTTTAGGGTGCAGGTAAGGTTACGACAACGGTTTAGGGTGAGTGTACGTGTTAGGGTACGGTTTAGTGTTAGCGTACGGGTTAGGATTAGGGGACGGGTGAGGGTAAGGCTTTGGGTAAGGGTTAGGGTTAGGGTTAGGGGACGGGGATGGTTTAGGGTACAGGTTAGGGTACGACAACGGTTTAGGGTGAGCGTACGTGTTAGAGTACGGGTTAGTGTTAGCGTACGGGTTAGGATTAGGGGACGGGTGAGGGTAAGGTTTCAGGTAAGGTTTAGGTTTAGGGTTAGGGTTAGGGGACGGGGACGGTGACGGGGACGCTTTAGGGTGCAGGTTAGGTTATGACAACGGTTTAGGGTGAGTGTACGTGTTAGGGTACGGTTTAGTGTTATTGTACGGGTTAGGATTAGGGGACGGGTGAGGGTAAGGCTTCGGGTAAGGGTTAGGGTTAGGGTTAGGGGATGGGGACGGTTTAGGGTACAGGTTAGGGTACGACAACGGTTTAGGGTGAGCGTACGTGTTAGGGTACGGGTTAGTGTTAGCGTACGGGTTAGGATTAGGGGACGGGTGAGGGTAAGGCTTCGGGTAAGGGTTAGGGTTAGGGTTAGTGTTAGGGTTAGGGGACGGGGACGTTTTAGGGTACAGGTTAGGGTACGACAAAGGTTTAGGGTGAGCGTACGTGTTAGGGTACGGGTTAGTGTTAGCGTACGGGTTACGATTAGGGGACGGGTGAGGGTAAGGCTTCGGGTAAGGGTTAGGGTTCGTGTTAGGGTTAGGGTTAGGGGACGGGGACGGTTTAGGGTACAGGTTAGGGTACGACAACTGTTTAGGGTGAGCGTACTTGTTAGGTACGGTTTAGTGTTAGCGTACGGGTTAGGATTAGGGGACGGGTGAGGGTAAGGCTTCGGGTAAGGGTTAGGGTTATGGTTAGGGTTAGGGGACGGGGACGTGGACGGGGACGCTTTAGGGTACAGGTTAGGGTACGACAACAGTTTAGGGTGAGCGTACGTGTTAGGGTACGGGTTCGTGTTAGCGTACGGGTAAGGATTAGTGGACGGGTGAGGGTAAGGCTTCGGGTAAGGTTTAGGGTTAGGGTTAGGGGACGGGGACGGTTTAGGGTACAGGTTAGTGTGCGACAATGGTTTAGGGTGAGCGTACGTGTTAGGGTACGGGTTAGTGTTAGCGTACGGGTTAGGATTAGGGGACGGGTGAGTGTAAGGCTTCGGGTAAGGGTTAGGTTTAGGATTAGGGTTAGGGTTAGGGTTAGGGTTAGGGGACAGGGACAGGGACGGTTTAGGGTACAGGTTAGGGTACGACAACGGTTTAGGGTGAGCGTACATGTTAGGGTACGGGTTAGTGTTAGCGTACGGGTTAGGATTAGGGGACGGGTGAGGGTAAGGCTTCGGGTAAGGGTTAGTGTTAGGGTTAGGGTTAGGGTTAGGGTACGGGGACGGTTTAGGGTACAGGTTAGGGTACGACAACGGTTTAGGGTGAGCGTACGTGTTAGGGTACGGATTAGTGTTAGCGTACAGGTTAGGATTAGGTGACGGGTGAAGGTAAGGCTTCGGGTAAGGGTTAGGGTTAGGGGACGGGGACGGGGACAGGGACGGGGACGGTTTAGGGTACAGGTTAATGTACGACAACGGTTTAGGGTGAGCGTACGTGTTAGGGTATGTGTTAGTGTTAGCGTACGGGTTAGGATTAGGGGACGGGTTAGGGTAAGGCTTCGGGTAAGGGTTAGTGGTAGGGTCAGGGTTAGGGTTAGGGGACGGGGACAGTTGAGGGTACAGGTTAGTGTATGACAACGGTTTAGGGTGAGGGTACGTGTTAGGGTACAGGTTAGTGTTAGTGTACGGGTTAGGTTTAGGGGACGGTTTAGGGTAAGGCTTCTGGTAAGTGTTAGGGTTAGGGTTAGGGGATGGGGACGGGGACGGTTTAGGGTACAGGTTCGTGTACGACAACGGTTTAGGGTGAGTGTACATGTTAGGGTACGTGTTAGAGTTAGCATCCGGGTTAGGATTAAGGGACGGGTTAGTGTAAGGCTTCGGGTAAGGGTTAGGGTTAGGGGACGGGGACGGGGACGGGGACGGTTTATGGTACAGGTTAGGATACGACAACGGTTTAGGGTGAGCGTACGTGTTAGGGTACTGGTTAGTGTTAGCGTACGGGTTAGGATTAGGGGAGGGGTGAGGGTAAGGCTTTGGGTAAGGGTTAGGGTTAGGGATAGGGTAAGGGGACGGGGACGGGGACGGTTTAGGGTACAGGTTAGGGTACGACAACGGTTTAGGGTGAGCGTACGTGTTAGGGTACGGGTTAGTGTTAGCGTACGAGTTAGGGTTAGGGGACGGGTGAGGGTAAGGTTTCGGGTAAGGTTTAGGGTTAGGGTTAGGGTTAGGGGAAGGGGACGGTGACGGGGACGGTTTAGGGTACAGGTTAGGGTACGACAACAGTTTAGGGTGATCATACGTGTTAGGGTACGGGTTAGTGTAAGCGTACGTGTTAGGATTAGGGGACGGGTGAGGGTAAGGCTTCGGGTAAGGGTTAGGGTTAGTGTTAGGGTTAGGGTTAGAGTTAGGGGACGGGGACGGTTTAGGGTACAGGTTAGGGTACGACAACGGTTTAGGGTGAGCATACGTGTTAGGGTACGGGTTAGTGTTAGCGTACAGGTTAGGATTAGGGGACGGGTGAGGGTAAGGTTCGGGTAAGGGTTAGGGTTTGGGTTAGGGTTAGGGTTAGGGTTAGGTTTAGGGCACGGGGACGGTTTAGGGTACAGGTTAGGGTACGACAACGGTTTAGGGTGAGAGTACGTTTTAGGGTACGGTTTAGTGTTAGCGTACGGGTTAGGATTAGGGGACGGGTGAGGGTAAGGCTTCGGGTAAGTGTTAGGGTTATTTTTAGGGTTAGCGTTAGGGTTAGGTTTAGGGCTAGGGGACGGGGACGGTTTAGGGTTCAGGTTAGGGTACGACAACGGTTTCGGGTGAGCGTACGTGTTAGGGCACGGGTTAGTGTTAGTGTACGGGTTAGGATTGGGGACGGGTTAGGTTAAGGCTTCGGGCAAGGGTTAGAATCAGGGTTAGGTTTAGTGTTAGGGTTAGGGTTAGGGGACGGCTTAGTGTACAGGTTAGCGTACGACACCGGTTTAGGATGAGCATACGTGTTAGGGTACCATTTAGTGTTAGCGAACGGGTTAGGATAAGGGGACGGGTGAGTGTAAGGCTTCGGGTAAGGGTCAGGGTTAGGGTTAGGGATAGGGTTAGGGTTAGTTTAGGGTACAGGTTACGGTACGACAATGGTTTAGGGTGAGCGTAGGTGTTAGGGTACGGGTTAGTGTTAGCGTACGTGTTAGAATTACGGGACGGGTGATGGTAATGCTTCGGGTAAGGGTTAGGGTTAGGGTTAGGGTTAGGGTTAGGGTTAGGGGACGGGGACTCTTTAGTGTATACGTTAGGGTACGACAACGGTTTAGGGTGAGCGTACGTGTTAGGGTACGGTTTAGTGTTAGCGTACGGGTTAGGCCTAGGGGACGGTTGAGGGTAAGGCTTCTGGTAAGGGTTAGGGTTAGGGTTAGGGGACGGAGACAGGGACGGGGACGGTTTAGGGTACAGTTTAGTGTACGACAACGGTTTAGGGTGAGCGTACGTGTTAGGGTACGGGTTAGTGTTAGCGTACGGGTTAGGATTAGGGGACGGGTGAGAGTAAGGCTACGGGTAAGGGTTAGGTTTAGGGTTAGGGTTAGAGTTAGGGTTAGGGGCTGGGGACGGTTTAGGGTACAGGTTAGGGTACGACAACGGTTTAGGGTGAGCGTATGTGTTAGGGTACGCGTTAGTGTTAGCGTACGGGTTAGGATTAGGGGAGGGGTGAGGATAAGGCTTCGGGTAAGGGTTAGGGTTAGGGTTAGGGGACGGGGACGGGGACGGGGACGGTTTAGGGTACAGGTTAGGGTACGACAGCGGTTTAGGGTGAGCGTAAGTGTTAGGGTACGGGTTAGTGTTAGCGTACGGGTTAGGATTATGGGAGGGGTGAGGGTAAGGCTTCGGGTAAGGTTTAGGGTTAGGGTCAGGGTCAGGGGACGGGGACGGGGACGGTTTAGGGTACAGGTTAGGGTACGACAACGGTTTAGGGTGAGCGTACGTGTTAGGGTACGGGTTAGTGTTAGCGTACGGGTTAGGATTAGGGGACGGGTGAGGGTGAGGTTTCGGGTAAGGTTTAGGGTTAGGGTTAGGATTAGGGGACGGGGACGGTGACGGGGACGCTTTAGGGTGCAGGTAAGGTTACGACAACGGTTTAGGGTGAGTGTACGTGTTAGGGTACGGTTTAGTGTTAGCGTACGGGTTAGGATTAGGGGACGGGTGAGGGTAAGGCTTTGGGTAAGGGTTAGGGTTAGGGTTAGGGGACGGGGATGGTTTAGGGTACAGGTTAGGGTACGACAACGGTTTAGGGTGAGCGTACGTGTTAGAGTACGGGTTAGTGTTAGCGTACGGGTTAGGATTAGGGGACGGGTGAGGGTAAGGTTTCAGGTAAGGTTTAGGTTTAGGGTTAGGGTTAGGGGACGGGGACGGTGACGGGGACGCTTTAGGGTGCAGGTTAGGTTATGACAACGGTTTAGGGTGAGTGTACGTGTTAGGGTACGGTTTAGTGTTATTGTACGGGTTAGGATTAGGGG
The DNA here is from genome assembly GCF_059928025.1 of Delphinapterus leucas. Classification (NCBI taxonomy): domain Eukaryota; kingdom Metazoa; phylum Chordata; class Mammalia; order Artiodactyla; family Monodontidae; genus Delphinapterus; species Delphinapterus leucas. The sequence continues at coordinate 19,483,562 of NW_028322234.1, forward strand.
ACGGGTGAGGGTAAGGCTTCGGGTAAGGGTTAGGGTTAGGGTTAGGGTTAGGGGATGGGGACGGTTTAGGGTACAGGTTAGGGTACGACAACGGTTTAGGGTGAGCGTACGTGTTAGGGTACGGGTTAGTGTTAGCGTACGGGTTAGGATTAGGGGACGGGTGAGGGTAAGGCTTCGGGTAAGGGTTCGGGTTAGGGTAAGGTTTAGGGTTAGCGGATGGGGACGGGGACGGTTTAGGGTACAGGTTAGGGTACGACAACGGTTTAGGGTGAGCGTACGTGTTAGCGTACGTGTTAGTGTTAGCGTACGGGTTAGGATTAGGGGACGGGTGAGGGTAAGGCTTCGGGTAAGGGTTAGGGTTAGTGTTAGGGTGAGGGTTAGGGTTAGGGGACGGGGACGGTTTAGGGTACAGGTTAGGTAAAGACAACGGTTTGGGGTGAGCGTAAGTGTTAGGGTACGGGTTAATGTTAGCGTACGGGTTAGGATTAGGGGACGGGTGAGGGTAAGGCGTCGGGTAAGGGTTAGGGTTTGGGTTAGGGTTAGGGTTAGGGTTAGGTTTAGGTGACGGGGATGGTTTAGGGTACAGGTTAGGGTCCGACAACGGTTTAGGGTAAGCGTACGTGTTTGGGTACGGTTTAGTGTTAGCGTACGGGTTAGGATTAGGGTACGGGTGAGGGTAAGGCTTCGGGTAAGGTTTAGGTTTAGGGTTAGGAGACGGGGACGGGGACGGTTTAGGGTACAGGTTAGTGTACGACAACGGTTTAGTGGGAGCGTACATGTTAGGGTACGGGTTAGTGTTAGCGTACGGGTTAGGATGAGGGGACGGGTTAGGGTAACGCTTCGGGTAAGGGTTAGGGTTAGGGTTAGGGTTAGGGTACGGGACGGTTTAGGGTACAGGTTAATGTAGGACAACGGTTTAGGGTGAGCGTACGTGTTAGGGTACGGATTAGTGTTAGCGTACGGGTTAGGATTAGGTGACGGGTGAGGGTAAGGCTTCGGGTAAGGGTTAGTGTTAGGGTTAGGGTTAGGTTTAGGGTACGGGGACGGGTTAGGGTACAGGTTAGGGTACGACAACGGTTTAGGGTGAGCGTACGTGTTAGAATATGGATTAGTGTTAGCGTACAGGTTAGGATTAGGTGACGGGTGAAGGTAAGGCTTCGGGTAAGGGTTAGGGTTAGGGGACGGGGACGGGGACAGGGACGGGGACGGTTTAGGGTACAGGTTAGTGTACGACAACGGTTTAGGGTGAGCGTACGTGTTAGTGTACGGGTTAGTGTTAGCGTATGGGTTAGGATTAGGGGACGGGTGAGGGTAAGGCTTCGGGTAAGGGTTAGGGTTAGTGTTAGGGTTAGGGTTAGGGTTAGGGGACGGGGACGGTTTAGGGTACAGTTTAGGGTACGACAACTGTTTAGGGTGAGCCTACTTGTTAGGTACGGTTTAGTGTTAGCGTACGGGTTAGGATTAGGGGACGGGTGAGGATAAGGCTTCGGGTAAGGGTTAGGGTTAGGGTTAGGGGACGGGGACGGTTTAGGGTACAGGTTAGGGAACGACAACGGTTTAGGGTGAGCGTACGTGTTAGGGTACGGGTTAGTGTTAGCGTACGGGTTAGGATTATGGGAGGGGTGAGAGTAAGGCTTCGGGTAAGGGTTAGGGTTAGGGTTAGGGTTAGGGTCAGGGGACGGGGACGGGGACGGTTTAGGGTACAGGTTAGGGTACGACAACGGTTTAGGGTGAGCGTACGTGTTAGGGTACGGGTTAGTGTTAGCGTACGGGTTAGGATTAGGGGACGGGTGAGGGTGAGGTTTCGGGTAAGGTTTAGGGTTAGGGTTAGGATTAGGGGACGGGGACGGTGACGGGGACGCTTTAGGGTGCAGGTAAGGTTGCGACAACGGTTTAGGGTGAGTGTACGTGTTAGGGTACGGTTTAGTGTTAGCGTACGGGTTAGGATTAGGGGACGGGTGAGGGTAAGGCTTCGGGTAAGGGTTAGGGTTAGGGTTAGGGGACGGGGATGGTTTAAGGTACAGGTTAGGGTACGACAACGGTTTAGGGTGAGCGTACGTGTTAGAGTACGGGTTAGTGTTAGCGTACGGGTTAGGATTAGGGGACGGGTGAGGGTAAGGTTTCAGGTAAGGTTTAGGTTTAGGGTTAGGGTTAGGGGACGGGGACGGTGACGGGGACGCTTTAGGGTGCAGGTTAGGTTACGACAACGGTTTAGGGTGAGTGTACGTGTTAGGGTACGGTTTAGTGTTATTGTACGGGTTAGGATTAGGGGACGGGTGAGGGTAAGGCTTCGGGTAAGGGTTCGGGTTAGGGTAAGGTTTAGGGTTAGGGGACGGGGACGGGGACGGTTTAGGGTACAGGTTAGTGTACGACAACGGTTTAGGGTGAGCGTACGTGTTAGCGTACGTGTTAGTGTTAGCGTACGGGTTAGGATTAGGGGACGGGTGAGGGTAAGGCTTCGGGTAAGGGTTAGGGTTAGTGTTAGGGTGAGGGTTAGGGTTAGGGGACGGGGACGGTTTAGGGTACAGGTTAGGTAAAGACAACGGTTTGGGGTGAGCGTAAGTGTTAGGGTAGGTGTTAGTGTTAGCATATGAGTTAGGATAAGGGGATGGGTGAGGGTAAGGCTTCGGGTAAGGGTTAGGGTTAGGGTAAGGTTTAGGGTTAGGGGACGGGGACGGGGACGGTTTAGGGTACAGGTTAGTGTACGACAACGGTTTAGGGTGAGCGTACGTGTTAGGGTACGGGTTCGTGTTAGCGTACGGCTTAGGATTAGGGAACGGTTGAGGGTAAGGCTTCGGGTAAGGGTTAGGGTTAGTGTTAGGGTTAGGGTTAGGGTTAGGGGACGGGGACGGTGTAGGGTACAGGTTACGGTACGACAACGGTTTGGGGTGAGCGTACGTGTTAGGGGACGGGTTAGTTTTAGCGTACGGGTTAGTATTAGGGGACGGGTGAGGGTAATGCTTCGGGTAAGGGTTAGGGTTAGGGTTAGGGTTAGGGTTAGGGTTAGGTTTAGGGGACGGGGACGTTTTAGGGTACAGGTTAGGGTACGACAACGGTTTAGTGTGAGCGTACGTGTTAGGGTACGGTTTAGTGTTAGCGTACGGGTTAGGATTAGGGGACGGGTGAGTGTAAGGCTTCGGGTAAGGGTTAGGGTTAGGATTAGGGTTAGGGTTAGGGGACGGGGACGGTTTAGGGTACAGTTTAGGGTACGACACGGTTTAGGGTGAGAGTGCGTGTTAGGGTATGGGTTAGTGTTAGCGTACGGGTTAGGATCAGGGGACGGGTGAGGGTAAGGCTTCGGGTAAGGGTTAGGGTTAGTGTTAGGGTTAGGGTAAGGGGACGGGGACGGGGACGGTTTAGGGTACAGGTTAGGGTACGACAACGGTTTAGGGTGAGCGTACGTGTTAGGGTACGGTTTAGTGTTAGCGTACGGGTTAGGATTAGGGGACGGGTGAGGGTAAGGCTTCGGGTAAGGGTTAGGGTTAGGGTTAGGATTAGGTATAGGGGACGGTGATGGGGACGGTTTCGGTTACAGGTTAGGGTACGACAACGGTTTAGGGTGAGCGTACGTGTTAGGGTACGGGTTAGTGTTAGCGTACGGGTTAGTATTAGGGGACGGGTGAGGGTAAGGCTTCGGGTAAGGGTTAGGGTTAGGATTAGGGTTAGGGTTAGGGTTAGGGGATGGGGACGGTTTAGGGTACAGGTTAGGGTACGACACGGTTTAGGGTGAGAGTACGTGTTAGGGTACGGGTTAGTGTTAGCGTACGGGTTAGATTTGGGGAGGGGTGAGGGTAAGGCTTCGGGTAAGGGTTAGGGTTAGGGTTAGGGTTAGGTTCAGGGGACGGGGACGGGCACGGTTTAGGGTACAGGTTAGGGTACGACAACGATTTAGGGTGAGCGTACGTGTTAGGGTACGGGTTAGTGTTAGCGTACGGGTAAGGATTAGGGGACGGTTGAGGGTAAGTCTTCGGGTAAGGGTTAGGGTTAGGGTTAGGGGACGGGGACTGGGACGGGGACGGGGACGGTTTAGGGTACAGGTTAGTGTACGACAACGGTTTAGGGTGAGCGTACGTGTTAGGGTACGGGTTCGTGTTAGCGTACGGGTTAGGATTAGGGTACGGGTGAGGGTAAGGCTTCGGGTAATGGTTAGGGTTAGGGTTAGGGTTAGGGATAGGGTTAGGGGACGGGGACGGTTTAGGGTACAGGTTAGGGTACGACAACGGTTTAGGGTGAGCGTACGTGTCAGGGTACGGTTTAGTGTTAGCGTACGGGTTAGGATTAGGGGACGGGTGAGGGTAAGGCTTCGGGTAAGGGTTAGGGTTAGGGTTAGGGTTAGGGGACGGGGACGGTTTAGGGTACAGGTTAGGGAACGACAACGGTTTAGGGTGAGCGTACGTGTTAGGGTACGGATTAGTGTTAACGTACGGGTAAGGATTAGGGGACGGGTGAGGGTAAGTCTTCGGGTAAGGGTTAGTGTTAGGGTTAGGGGACGGGGAATGGGACGGGGACGGTTTAGGGTACAGGTTAGCGTACGACAACGGTCTAGGGTGAGCGTATGTGTTAGGGTAGGCGTTAGTGTTAGCGTACGGGTTAGGTTTAGGGGACGTGTGAGGGTAAGGCTTCGGGTAAGGGTTAGGGTTAGGGTTAGTGTTAGGTTTAGGGGACGGGGACGTTTTAGGGTACAGGTTAGGGTACGACAAAGGTTTAGGGTGAGCGTACGTGTTAGGGTACGGGTTAGTGTTAGCGTACGGGTTACGATTAGGGGACGGGTGAGGGTAAGGCTTCGGGTAAGGGTTAGGGTTAGTGTTAGGGTTAGGGTTAGGGTTAGGGGACGGGGACGGTTTAGGGTACAGGTTAGGGTACGACAACTGTTTAGGGTGAGCGTACTTGTTAGGTACGGTTTAGTGTTAGCGTACGGGTTAGGATTAGGGGACGGGTGAGGGTAAGGCTTCGGGTAAGGGTTAGGGTTATGGTTAGGGTTAGGGGACGGGGACGTGGACGGGGACGCTTTAGGGTACAGGTTAGGGTACGACAACAGTTTAGGGTGAGCGTACGTGTTAGGGTACGGGTTCGTGTTAGCGTACGGGTAAGGATTAGTGGACGGGTGAGGGTAAGGCTTCGGGTAAGGTTTAGGGTTAGGGTTAGGGGACGGGGACGGTTTAGGGTACAGGTTAGTGTGCGACATCGGTTTAGGGTGAGCGTACGTGTTAGGGTACGGGTTAGTGTTAGCGTACGGGTTAGGATTAGGGGACGGGTGAGTGTAAGGCTTCGGGTAAGGGTTAGGTTTAGGATTAGGGTTAGGGTTAGGGTTAGGGTTAGGGTTAGGGGACAGGGACAGGGACGGTTTAGGGTACAGGTTAGGGTACGACAACGGTTTAGGGTGAGCCTACATGTTAGGGTACGGGTTAGTGTTAGCGTACGGGTTAGGATTAGGGGACGGGTTAGGGTAAGGCTTCGGGTAAGGGTTAGTGTTAGGGTTAGGGTTAGGGTACGGGGACGTTTTAGGGTACAGGTTAGGGTACGACAACGGTTTAGGGTGAGCGTACGTGTTAGGGTACGGATTAGTGTTAGCGTACAGGTTAGGATTAGGTGACGGGTGAAGGTAAGGCTTCGGGTAAGGGTTAGGGTTAGGGTTAGGGTTAGGGGACGGGGACAGGGACGGGGGCGGTTTAGGGTACAGGTTAGTGTACGACAACGTTTTAGGGTGTGCGTACGTGTTAGTGTACGGGTTAGTGTTAGCGTACGGGTTAGGATTAGGTGACAGGTGAGGGTAAGGCTTCGGGTAAGGGTTAGGGTTAGGATTAGGGTTAGGTTTAGGGTTAGGGGACGGGGACGGTTTAGGGTACAGGTTAGGGTACGACAACGGTTTAGGGTGAGCGTACGTGTTAGGGTACGGGTTCGTATTAGCGTACGGGTAAGGATTAGGTGACGGGTTAGAGTAAGGCTTCGGGTAAGGGTTAGGGTTAGGGTTAGGGTTAGGTTTAGGGGATGGGGACGGTTGAGGGTACAGGTTAGGGCACGACAACGGTTTACGGTGAGCGTACGAGTTAGGGTACGGGTTAGAGTTAGCGTACGTGTTAGGATTAGGGGACGGGTGAGGGTAACGCTTCGGGTAAGGGTTAGGCTTAGGGTTAGGGTTAGGGTTAGGGGACGGGGACGGGGACGGTTTAGGGTACAGGTTAGGGTACGACAACCGTTTTGGGTGAGCGTACGTGTTAGGGTACGTGTTAGTGTTAGCGTATGGTTTAGGATTAGGGGACGGGTGAGGGTAAGGCTTCGGGTAAGGGTTAGGGTTAGGGTTAGGGTTAGGGGACGGGGACGGTTTAGGGTACAGGTTAGGGTACGACAACAGTTTAGGGTGAGCGTACGTGTTGGGGTATGGGTTAGTGTTAGCGTACGGGTTAGGATTAGGGGACGGGTGAGCGTAAGGCTTCGGGTAAGGGTTAGGGATAGTGTTAGGTTTAGGGTTAGGGTTAGGGGTCGGGGAAGGTTTAGGGTACAGTTTAGGGTACGACAATGGTTTAGGGTGAGCGTAGGTGTTAGGGTATGGTTTAGTGTTAGCGTACGGGTTAGGATTAGGGGACGGGTGAGGGTAAGGCTTCGGGTAAGTGTTAGGGTTAGGGTAAGGGTTAGGGTTAGGGGACGGGGACGGAGACGGTTTAGGGTACAGGTTAGGGTACGACAACGGTTTAGGGTGAGCGTACGTGTTAGGGTACGGGTTAGTGTTAGCGTATGGGTTAGGATTAGGGGATGGGTGAGGGTAAGGCCTCGGGTAAGGGTTAGGTTTAGGATTAGGGTTAGGGTTAGGGCTAGGGGATGGGGACGATTTAGGGTACAGGTTAGGGTACGACACGGTTTAGGGTGAGCGTATGTGTTAGGGTACAGGTTAGTGTTAGCGTACGGGTTACGATTAGGGGACGGGTGAGGGTAAGGCTTCGGGTAAGGGTTAGGGTTAGGGTTAGGGTTAGGGTTAGGGTTAGGGGACGGGGACGGGGACGGTTTAGGGTACAGGTTAGGGCACGACAAGGTTTCAGGGTGAGCGTACGTGTTAGGGTACGGGTTAGTGTTAGCGTACGGGTTAGGATTAGGGGACGGGTGAGGGTAAGGCTTCGGGTAAGGTTTAGGGTTAGGGTTAGGGGACGGGGACGTTTACGGGGACGCTTTAGGGTACAGGTTAGGTTATGACAACGGTTTAGGGTGAGTGTACGTGTTAGGGTACGGGTTAGTGTTAGCGTACGGGTTAGGATTAGGGGACGGGTGAGGGTAAGGCTTCGGGTAAGGGTTAGGGTTAGGGTTAGGGTTAGGGGATGGGGACGGTTTAGGGTACAGCTTAGGGTACGACAACGGTTTAGGGTGAGCGTATGTGTTAGGGTACGGGTTAGGGTTAGGGTACGGTTTAGGGTTAGGGGACGGGTGAGGGTAAGGCTTCGGGTAAGGGTTAGGGTTAGTGTTAGGGTTAGGGGACGGGGACGGGTACGGTTTAGGGTACAGGTTAGCGTACCACAACTGTTTAGGGTGAGCGTATGTGTTAGGGTACGGGTTAGTGTTAGCGTACGGGTTAGGATTAGGGGACGTGTGAGGGTAAGGCTTCGGGTAAGGTTTAGGGTTAGGGTTAGGGTTAGGGGACAGGGACGGTTTAGGGTACAGGTTAGGGTACGACAACGGTTTAGGGTGAGCGTACGTGTTAGGGTAGGTGTTAGTGTTAGCATATGAGTTAGGATAAGGGGATGGGTGAGGGTAAGGCTTCGGGTAAGGGTTAGGGTTAGGGTAAGGTTTAGGGTTAGGGGACGGGGACGGGGACGGTTTAGGGTACAGGTTAGTGTACGACAACGGTTTAGGGTGAGCGTACGTGTTAGGGTACGGGTTCGTGTTAGCGTACGGCTTAGGATTAGGGAACGGTTGAGGGTAAGGCTTCGGGTAAGGGTTAGGGTTAGTGTTAGGGTTAGGGTTAGGGTTAGGGGACGGGGACGGTGTAGGGTACAGGTTACGGTACGACAACGGTTTGGGGTGAGCGTACGTGTTAGGGGACGGGTTAGTTTTAGCGTACGGGTTAGTATTAGGGGACGGGTGAGGGTAATGCTTCAGGTAAGGGTTAGGGTTAGGGTTAGGGTTAGGGTTAGGTTTAGGGGACGGGGACGTTTTAGGGTACAGGTTAGGGTACGACAACGGTTTAGTGTGAGCGTACGTGTTAGGGTAGGTTTAGTGTTAGTGTACGGGTTAGGATTAGGGGACGGGTGAGTGTAAGGCTTCGGGTAAGGGTTAGGGTTAGGATTAGGGTTAGGGTTAGGGTTAGGGGACGGGGACGGTTTAGGGTACAGTTTAGGGTACGACACGGTTTAGGGTGAGAGTGCGTGTTAGGGTACGGGTTAGTGTTAGCGTACGGGTTAGGATCAGGGGACGGGTGAGGGTAAGGCTTCGGGTAAGGGTTAGGGTTAGTGTTAGGGTTAGGGTAAGGGGACGGGAACGGGGACGGTTTAGGGTACAGGTTAGGGTACGACAACGGTTTAGGGTGAGCGTACGTGTTAGGGTACGGTTTAGTGTTAGCGTACGGGTTAGGATTAGGGGACGGGTGAGGGTAAGGCTTCGGGTAAGGGTTAGGGTTAGGGTTAGGATTAGGTATAGGGGACGGTGATGGGGACGGTTTAGGTTACAGGTTAGGGTACGACAACGGTTTAGGGTGAGCGTACGTGTTAGGGTACGGGTTAGTGTTAGCGTACGGGTTAGGATTAGGGGACGGGTGAGGGTAAGGCTTCGGGTAAGGGTTAGGGTTAGGATTAGGGTTAGGGTTAGGGTTAGGGGATGGGGACGGTTTAGGGTACAGGTTAGGGTACGACACGGTTTAGGGTGATAGTACGTGTTAGGGTACGGGTTAGTGTTAGCGTACGGGTTAGATTTGGGGAGGGGTGAGGGTTAGGGTTAGGGTTAGGGTTAGGTTCAGGGGACGGGGACGGGGACGGTTTAGGGTACAGGTTAGGGTACGACAACAGTTTAGGGTGAGCGTACGTGTTAGGGTACGGGTTAGTGTTAGCGTACGGGTAAGGATTAGGGGACGGGTGAGGGTAAGTCTTCGGGTAAGGGTTAGGGTTAGGGTTAGGGGACGGGGACTGGGACGGGGACGGGGACGGTTTAGGGTACAGGTTAGTGTACGACAACGGTTTAGGGTGAGCGTACGTGTTAGGGTACGGGTTCGTGTTAGCGTACGGGTTAGGATTAGGGTACGGGTGAGGGTAAGGCTTCGGGTAATGGTTAGGGTTAGGGTTAGGGTTAGGGATAGGGTTAGGGGACGGGGACGGTTTAGGGTACAGGTTAGGGTACGACAACGGTTTAGGGTGAGCGTACGTGTCAGGGTACGGTTTAGTGTTAGCGTACGGGTTAGGATTAGGGGACGGGTGAGGGTAAGGCTTCGGGTAAGGGTTAGGGTTAGGGTTAGGGGACGGGGACGGTTTAGGGTACAGGTTAGGGAACGACAACGGTTTAGGGTGAGCGTACGTGTTAGGGTACGGGTTAGTGTTAGCGTACGGGTAAGGATTAGGGGACGGGTGAGGGTAAGTCTTCGGGTAAGGGTTAGGGTTAGGGTTAGGGGACGGGGACTGGGACGGGGACGGTTTAGGGTACAGGTTAGCGTACGACAACGGTCTAGGGTGAGCGTATGTGTTAGGGTAGGCGTTAGTGTTAGCGTACGGGTTAGGTTTAGGGGACGTGTGAGGGTAAGGCTTCGGGTAAGGGTTAGGGTTAGGGTTAGTGTTAGGTTTAGGGGACGGGGACGTTTTAGGGTACAGGTTAGGGTACGACAAAGGTTTAGGGTGAGCGTACGTGTTAGGGTACGGGTTAGTGTTAGCGTACGGGTTACGATTAGGGGACGGGTGAGGGTAAGGCTTCGGGTAAGGGTTAGGGTTAGTGTTAGGGTTAGGGTTAGGGTTAGGGGACGGGGACGGTTTAGGGTACAGGTTAGGGTACGACAATTGTTTAGGGTGAGCGTACTTGTTAGGTACGGTTTAGTGTTAGCGTACGGGTTAGGATTAGGGGACGGGGACGTGGACGGGGACGCTTTAGGGTACAGGTTAGGGTACGACAACAGTTTAGAGTGAGCGTACGTGTTAGGGTACGGGTTCGTGTTAGCGTACGGGTAAGGATTAGTGGACGGGTGAGGGTAAGGCTTCGGGTAAGGTTTAGGGTTAGGGTTAGGGGACGGGGATGGTTTAGGGTACAGGTTAGTGTGCGACAACGGTTTAGGGTGAGCGTACGTGTTAGGGTACGGGTTAGTTTTAGCGTACGGGTTAGTATTAGGAGACGGGTGAGGGTAATGCTTCGGGTAAGGGTTAGGGTTAGGGTTAGGGTTAGGGTTAGGGTTAGGTTTAGGGGACGGGGACGTTTTAGGGTACAGGTTAGGGTACGACAACGGTTTAGGGTGAGCGTACGTGTTAGGGTACGGTTTAGTGTTAGCGTACGGGTTAGGATTAGGGGACGGGTGAGTGTAAGGCTTCGGGTAAGGGTTAGGGTTAGGATTAGGGTTAGGGTTAGGGTTAGGGGACGGGGACGGTTTAGGGTACAGTTTAGGGTACGACACGGTTTAGGGTGAGAGTGCGTGTTAGGGTACGGGTTAGTGTTAGCGTACGGGTTAGGATCAGGGGACGGGTGAGGGTAAGGCTTCGGGTAAGGGTTAGGGTTAGTGTTAGGGTTAGGGTAAGGGGACGGGGACGGGGACGGTTTAGGGTACAGGTTAGGGTACGACAACGGTTTAGGGTGAGCGTACGTGTTAGGGTACGGTTTAGTGTTAGCGTACGGGTTAGGATTAGGGGACGGGTGAGGGTAAGGCTTCGGGTAAGGGTTAGGGTTAGGGTTAGGATTAGGTATAGGGGACGGTGATGGGGACGGTTTAGGTTACAGGTTAGGGTACGACAACGGTTTAGGGTGAGCGTACGTGTTAGGGTACGGGTTAGTGTTAGCGTACGGGTTAGTATTAGGGGACGGGTGAGGGTAAGGCTTCGGGTAAGGGTTAGGGTTAGGATTAGGGTTAGGGTTAGGGTTAGGGGATGGGGACGGTTTAGGGTACAGGTTAGGGTACGACACGGTTTAGGGTGAGAGTACGTGTTAGGGTACGGGTTAGTGTTAGCGTACGGGTTAGATTTGGGGAGGGGTGAGGGTAAGGCTTCGGGTAAGGGTTAGGATTAGGATTAGGGTTAGGTTCAGGGGACGGGGACGGGGACGGTTTAGGGTACAGGTTAGGGTACGACAACGGTTTAGGGTGAGCGTATGTGTTAGGGTACGGGTTAGTGTTAGCGTACGGGTAAGGATTAGGGGACGGGTGAGGGTAAGTCTTCGGGTAAGGGTTAGGGTTAGGGTTAGGGGACGGGGACTGGGACGGGGACAGGGACGGTTTAGGGTACAGGTTAGTGTACGACAACGGTTTAGGGTGAGCGTACGTGTTAGGGTACGGGTTCGTGTTAGCGTACGGGTTAGGATTAGGGTACGGGTGACGGTAAGGCTTCGGGTAATGGTTAGGGTTAGGGTTAGGGATAGGGTTAGGGGACGGGGACGGTTTAGGGTACAGGTTAGGGTACGACAACGGTTTAGGGTGAGCGTACGTGTCAGGGTACGGTTTAGTGTTAGCGTACGGGTTAGGATTAGGGGACGGGTGAGGGTAAGGCTTCGGGTAAGGTTTAGGGTTAGGGTTAGGGTTAGGGGACGGGGACGGGGACTGTTTAGGGTACAGGTTAGGGTACGACAATGGTTAAGGGTGAGCGTACGTGTTAGGGTACGGGTTAGTGTTAGCGTACGGGTTAGGATTAGGGCACGGGTGAGGGTAAGGCGTCGGGTAAGGGTTAGGTTTAGGATTAGGGTTAGGGTTAGTGTTAGGGGATGGGGACGGTTTAGGGTACAGGTAAGGGTACGACAATGGTTTAGGATGAGCGTACATGTTAGGGTACGGGTTAGTGTTAGCGTACGGGTTAGGATTAGGGGACGGGTTAGGTTAAGGCTTCGGGTAAGGGTTAGGGTTAGGGTTAGGGGACGGGGACGGGGACAGGGACGGGGACGGTTTAGGGTAAAGGTTAGTGTACGACAACGGTTTAGGGTGAGCGTACGTGTTATTGTACGGGTTAGTGTTAGCGTACGGGTTAGGATTAGGGGACGGGTGAGGGTAAGGCTCCGGGTAAGGGTTAGGGTTAGTGTTAGGGTTACGGTTAGGGTTAGGGGACGGGGACGGTTTAGGGTACAGTTTAGGGTACGACAACTGTTTAGGGTGAGCGTACTTGTTAGGTACGGTTTAGTGTTAGCATACGGGTTAGGATTAGGGGACGGGTGAGGGTAAGGCTTCGGGTAAGTGTTAGGGTTAGGGTTAGGGGACGGGGACTGGGACGGGGACGGTTTAGGGTACAGGTTAGCGTACGACAACGGTCTAGGGTGAGCGTATGTGTTAGGGTACGGGTTAGTGTTAGCGTACGGGTTAGGATTAGGGGACAGGTGAGGGTAAGGCTTCGGGTAAGGGTTAGTGTTAGGGTTAGGGTTAGGGGACGGGGACGGGGATGGGGATGGTTTAGGGTACAGGTTAGGGTACGACAACGGTTTAGGGTGAGCGTACGTGTTAGGGTACGGGTTCGTATTAGCGTACGGGTAAGGATTAGGTGACGGGTTAGAGTAAGGCTTCGGGTAAGGGTTAGGGTTAGGGTTAGGGTTAGGGGATGGGGACGGTTGAGGGTACAGTTTAGGGCACGACAACGGTTTACGGTGAGCGTACGAGTTAGGGTACGGGTTAGAGTTAGCGTACGTGTTAGGATTAGGGGACGGGTGAGGGTAACGCTTCGGGTAAGGGTTAGGCTTAGGGTTAGGGTTAGGGTTAGGTTTAGGGGACGGGGACGGTTTAGGGTACAGGTTAGGGTACGACAACAGTTTAGGGTGAGCGTACGTGTTAGGGTATGGGTTAGTGTTAGCGTACGGGTTAGGATTAGGGGACGGGTGAGGGTAAGGCTTCGGGTAAGGGTTAGGGTTAGGGGACGGGGACGGAGACGGTTTAGGGTACAGGTTAGGGTACGACAACGGTTTAGGGTGAGCGTACTTGTTAGGGTACGGTTTAGTGTTAGCGTACGTGTTAGGATTAGGGGACGGGTGAGGGTAAGGCTTCGGGTAAGTGTTAGGGTTAGGATTAGGGTTAGGGGATGGGGACGGGGACGGGGACGGTTTAGGGTACAGGTTAGGGTACGACAAGCTTTAGGGTGAGCGTTCGTGTTAGGGTACGGGTTCGTTTTAGCGTACGGGTAAAGATTATGGGACGGGTGAGGGTAAGGCTTCGGGTAAGGGTTAGGGTTAGGGTTAGGGTTAGGGTTAGGGGACGGGGACGGTTTAGGGTACAGGTTCCTGTACGACAACGGTTTAGGGTGGGCATACGTGTTAGGGTACGGGTTAGTGTTAGCGTACGGGTTAGGATTAGGGGACGGGTGAGGGTAAGGCTTCGGGTAAGGGTTAGGGTTAGGGTTAGGGTTAGGGTTAGGGGACGGGGACGGGGACGGTTTAGGGTACAGGTTAGGGCACGACAACGTTTCAGGGTGAGCGTACGTGTTAGGGTACGGGTTAGTGTTAGCGTACGGGTTAGGATTAGGGGCCGGGTGAGGGTAAGGCTTCGGGTAAGGTTTAGGGTTAGGGTTAGGGGACGGGGACGTTTACGGGGACGCTTTAGGGTACAGGTTAGGTTATGACAACGGTTTAGGGTGAGTGTACGTGTTAGGGTACGGGTTAGTGTTAGCGTACAGGTTAGGATTAGGGGACGGGTGAGGGTAAGGCTTCGGGTAAGGGTTAGGGTTAGGGTTAGGGTTAGGGGATGGGGACGGTTTAGGGTACAGCTTAGGGTACGACAACGGTTTAGGGTGAGCGTATGTGTTAGGGTACGGGTTAGGGTTAGGGTACGGTTTAGGGTTAGGGGACGGGTGAGGGTAAGGCTTCGGGTAAGGGTTAGGGTTAGTGTTAGGGTTAGGGTTAGGGTTAGGGTTAGGGGACGGTGTAGGGTACAGGTTACGGTACGACAACGGTTTGGGGTGAGCGTACGTGTTAGGGGACGGGTTAGTTTTAGCGTACGGGTTAGTATTAGGGGACGGGTGAGGGTAATGCTTCAGGTAAGGGTTAGGGTTAGGGTTAGGGTTAGGGTTAGGGTTAGGGTTAGGGTTAGGGGACGTTTTAGGGTACAGGTTAGGGTACGACAACGGTTTAGTGTGAGCGTACGTGTTAGGGTACGGTTTAGTGTTAGCGTACGGGTTAGGATTAGGGGACGGGTGAGTGTAAGGCTTCGGGTAAGGGTTAGGGTTAGGATTAGGGTTAGGGTTAGGGTTAGGGGACGGGGATGGTTTAGGGTACAGTTTAGGGTACGACACGGTTTAGGATGAGAGTGCGTGTTAGGGTACGGGTTAGTGTTAGCGTACGGGTTAGGATCAGGGGACGGGTGACGGTAAGGCTTCGGGTAAGGGTTAGGGTTAGTGTTAGGGTTAGGGTAAGGGGACGGGGACGGGGACGGTTTAGGGTACAGGTTAGGGTACGACAACGGTTTAGGGTGAGCGTACGTGTTAGGGTACGGTTTAGTGTTAGCGTACGGGTTAGGATTAGGGGACGGGTGAGGGTAAGGCTTCGGGTAAGGGTTAGGGTTAGGGTTAGGATTAGGTATAGGGGACGGTGATGGGGACGGTTTAGGTTACAGGTTAGGGTACGACAACTGTTTAGGGTGAGCGTACGTGTTAGGGTACGGGTTAGTGTTAGCGTACGGGTTAGGATTAGGGGACGGGTGAGGGTAAGGCTTCGGGTAAGGGTTAGGGTTAGGATTAGGGTTAGGGTTAGGGTTAGGGGATGGGGACGGTTTAGGGTACAGGTTAGGGTACGACACGGTTTAGGGTGAGAGTACGTGTTAGGGTACGGGTTAGTGTTAGCGTACGGGTTAGATTTGGGGAGGGGTGAGGGTAAGGCTTCGGGTAAGGGTTAGGGTTAGGGTTAGGTTTAGGTTCAGGGGACGGGGACGGGGACGGTTTAGGGTACAGGTTAGGGTACGACAACGGTTTAGGGTGAGCGTACGTGTTAGGGTACGGGTTCGTGTTAGCGTACGGGTAAGGATTAGGGGACGGTTGAGGGTAAGTCTTCGGGTAAATGTTAGGGTTAGGGTTAGGGGACGGGGACTGGGACGGGGACGGGGACGGTTTAGGGTACAGGTTAGTGTACGACAACGGTTTAGGGTGAGCGTACGTGTTAGGGTACGGGTTCGTGTTAGCGTACGGGTTAGGATTAGGGTACGGGTGAGGGTAAGGCTTCGGGTAATGGTTAGGGTTAGGGTTAGGGTTAGGGATAGGGTTAGGGGACGGGGACGGTTTAGGGTACAGGTTAGGGTACGACAACAGTTTAGGGTGAGCGTACGTGTTAGGGTACGGGTTCGTGTTAGCGTACGGGTAAGGATTAGTGGACGGGTGAGGGTAAGGCTTCGGGTAAGGTTTAGGGTTAGGGTTAGGGGACGGGGACGGTTTAGGGTACAGGTTAGTGTGCGACAACGGTTTAGGGTGAGCGTACGTGTTAGGGTACGGGTTAGTGTTAGCGTACGGGTTAGGATTAGGGGACGGGTGAGTGTAAGGCTTCGGGTAAGGGTTAGGTTTAGGATTAGGGTTAGGGTTAGGGTTAGGGTTAGGGTTAGGGGACAGGGACAGGGACGGTTTAGGGTACAGGTTAGGGTACGACAACGGTTTAGGGTGAGCCTACATGTTAGGGTACGGGTTAGTGTTAGCGTACGGGTTAGGATTAGGGGACGGGTTAGGGTAAGGCTTCGGGTAAGGGTTAGTGTTAGGGTACGACAACGGTTTAGGGTGAGCGTACGTGTTAGGGTACGGATTAGTGTTAGCGTACAGGTTAGGATTAGGTGACGGGTGAAGGTAAGGCTTCGGGTAAGGGTTAGGGTTAGGGTTAGGGGACGGGGACGGGGACAGGGACGGGGGCGGTTCAGGGTACAGGTTAGTGTACGACAACGTTTTAGGGTGAGCGTACGTGTTAGGGTACGGTTTAGTGTTAGCGTACGGGTTAGGATTAGGGGACGCGTGAGGGTAAGGCTTCGGGTAAGGGTTAGGGTTAGGGTTAGGATTAGGTATAGGGGACGGTGATGGGGACGGTTTAGGTTACAGGTTAGGGTACGACAACGGTTTAGGGTGAGCGTACGTGTTAGGGTACGGGTTAGTGTTAGCGTACGGGTTAGGATTAGGGGACGGGTGAGGGTAAGGCTTCGGGTAAGGGTTAGGGTTAGGATTAGGGTTAGGGTTAGGGTTAGGGGATGGGGACGGTTTAGGGTACAGGTTAGGGTACGAGACGGTTTAGGGTGAGAGTACGTGTTAGGGTACGGGTTAGTGTTAGCGTACGGGTTAGATTTGGGGAGGGGTGAGGGTAAGGCTTCGGGTAAGGGTTAGGATTAGGGTTAGGGTTAGGTTCAGGGGACGGGGACGGGGACGGTTTAGGGTACAGGTTAGGGTACGACAACGGTTTAGGGTGAGCGTATGTGTTAGGGTACGGGTTAGTGTTAGCGTACGGGTAAGGATTAGGGGACGGGTGAGGGTAAGTCTTCGGGTAAGGGTTAGGGTTAGGGTTAGGGGACGGGGACTGGGACAGGGACGGGGACGGTTTAGGGTACAGGTTAGTGTACGACAACGGTTTAGGGTGAGCGTACGTGTTAGGGTACGGGTTCGTGTTAGCGTACGGGTTAGGATTAGGGTACGGGTGAGGGTAAGGCTTCGGGTAATGGTTAGGGTTAGGGTTAGGGATAGGGTTAGGGGACGGGGACGGTTTAGGGTACAGGTTAGGGTACGACAACGGTTTAGGGTGAGCGTACGTGTCAGGGTACGGTTTAGTGTTAGCGTACGGGTTAGGATTAGGGGACGGGTGAGGGTAAGGCTTCGGGTAAGGTTTAGGGTTAGGGTTAGGGTTAGGGGACGGGGACGGGGACTGTTTAGGGTACAGGTTAGGGTACGACAATGGTTAAGGGTGAGCGTACGTGTTAGGGTACGGGTTAGTGTTAGCGTACGGGTTAGGATTAGGGCACGGGTGAGGGTAAGGCTTCGGGTAAGGGTTAGGTTTAGGATTAGGGTTAGGGTTAGTGTTAGGGGATGGGGACGGTTTAGGGTACAGGTAAGGGTACGACAATGGTTTAGGATGAGCGTACATGTTAGGGTACGGGTTAGTGTTAGCGTACGGGTTAGGATTAGGGGACGGGTTAGGTTAAGGCTTCGGGTAAGGGTTAGGGTTAGGGTTAGGGGATGGGGACGGGGACAGGGACGGGGACGGTTTAGGGTACAGGTTAGTGTACGACAACGGTTTAGGGTGAGCGTACGTGTTATTGTACGGGTTAGTGTTAGCGTACGGGTTAGGATTAGGGGACGGGTGAGGGTAAGGCTCCGGGTAAGGGTTAGGGTTAGTGTTAGGGTTAGGGTTAGGGTTAGGGGACGGGGACGGTTTAGGGTACAGTTTAGGGTACGACAACTGTTTAGGGTGAGCGTACTTGTTAGGTACGGTTTAGTGTTAGCATACGGGTTAGGATTAGGGGACGGGTGAGGGTAAGGCTTCGGGTAAGTGTTAGGGTTAGGGTTAGGGGACGGGGACTGGGACGGGGACGGTTTAGGGTACAGGTTAGCGTACGACAACGGTCTAGGGTGAGCGTATGTGTTAGGGTACGGGTTAGTGTTAGCGTACGGGTTAGGATTAGGGGACGGGTGAGGGTAAGGCTTCGGGTAAGGGTTAGTGTTAGGGTTAGGGTTAGGGGACGGGGACGGGGATGGGGATGGTTTAGGGTACAGGTTAGGGTACGACAACGGTTTAGGGTGAGCGTACGTGTCAGGGTACGGGTTCGTATTAGCGTACGGGTAAGGATTAGGTGACGGGTTAGAGTAAGGCTTCGGGTAAGGGTTAGGGTTAGGGTTAGGGTTAGGGTTAGGGGATGGGGACGGTTGAGGGTACAGTTTAGGGCACGACAACGGTTTACGGTGAGCGTACGGGTTAGAGTTAGCGTACGTGTTAGGATTAGGGGACGGGTGAGGGTAACGCTTCGGGTAAGGGATAGGCTTAGGGTTAGGGTTAGGGTTAGGGTTAGGGGACGGGGACGGTTTAGGGTACAGGTTAGGGTACGACAACTGTTTAGGGTGAGCGTACTTGTTAGGTACGGTTTAGTGTTAGCGTACGGGTTAGGATTAGGGGACGGGTGAGGGTAAGGCTTCGGGTAAGGGTTAGGGTTATGGTTAGGGTTAGGGGACGGGGACGTGGACGGGGACGCTTTAGGGTACAGGTTAGGGTACGACAACAGTTTAGGGTGAGCGTACGTGTTAGGGTACGGGTTCGTGTTAGCGTACGGGTAAGGATTAGTGGACGGGTAAGGGTAAGGCTTCGGGTAAGGTTTAGGGTTAGGGTTAGGGGACGGGGACGGTTTAGGGTACAGGTTAGTGTGCGACAACGGTTTAGGGTGAGCGTACGTGTTAGGGTACGGGTTAGTGTTAGCGTACGGGTTAGGATTAGGGGACGGGTGAGTGTAAGGCTTCGGGTAAGGGTTAGGTTTAGGATTAGGGTTAGGGTTAGGGTTAGGGTTAGGGTTAGGGGACAGGGACAGGGACGGTTTAGGGTACAGGTTAGGGTACGACAACGGTTTAGGGTGAGCCTACATGTTAGGGTACGGGTTAGTGTTAGCGTACGGGTTAGGATTAGGGGCCGGGTTAGGGTAAGGCTTCGGGTAAGGGTTAGTGTTAGGGTTAGGGTTAGGGTTAGGGTACGGGGACGGTTTAGGGTACAGGTTAGGGTACGACAACGGTTTAGGGTGAGCGTACGTGTTAGGGTACGGATTAGTGTTAGCGTACAGGTTAGGATTAGGTGACGGGTGAAGGTAAGGCTTCGGGTAAGGGATAGGGTTAGGGTTAGGGGACGGGGACGGGGACAGGGATGGGGGCGGTTCAGGGTACAGGTTAGTGTACGACAACGTTTTAGGGTGAGCGTACGTGTTAGGGTACGGTTTAGTGTTAGCGTAC
The DNA here is from genome assembly GCF_059928025.1 of Delphinapterus leucas. Classification (NCBI taxonomy): domain Eukaryota; kingdom Metazoa; phylum Chordata; class Mammalia; order Artiodactyla; family Monodontidae; genus Delphinapterus; species Delphinapterus leucas. The sequence continues at coordinate 19,502,572 of NW_028322234.1, forward strand.
GGGTTAGGATTAGGGGACGGGTGAGGGTAAGGCTTCGGGTAAGGGTTAGGGTTAGGGTTAGGATTAGGTATAGGGGACGGTGATGGGGACGGTTTAGGTTACAGGTTAGGGTGCGACAACGGTTTAGGGTGAGCGTACGTGTTAGGGTACGGGTTAGTGTTAGCGTACGGGTTAGGATTAGGGGACGGGTGAGGGTAAGGCTTCGGGTAAGGGTTAGGGTTAGGATTAGGGTTAGGGTTAGGGTTAGGGGATGGGGACGGTTTAGGGTACAGGTTAGGGTACGACATGGTTTAGGGTGAGAGTACGTGTTAGGGTACGGGTTAGTGTTAGCGTACGGGTTAGATTTGGGGAGGGGTGAGGGTAAGGCTTCGGGTAAGGGTTAGGATTAGGGTTAGGGTTAGGTTCAGGGGACGGGGACGGGGACGGTTTAGGGTACAGGTTAGGGTACGACAACGGTTTAGGGTGAGCCTACATGTTAGGGTACGGGTTAGTGTTAGCGTACGGGTTAGGATTAGGGGACGGGTGAGGGTAAGGCTTCGGGTAAGGTTTAGGGTTAGGGTTAGGGGACGGGGACGGTTTAGGGTACAGGTTAGTGTACGACAACGGTTTAGGGTGAGCGTACGTGTTAGGGTACGGGTTAGTGTTAGCGTACGGGTTAGGATTAGGGGACGGGTGAGTGTAAGGCTTCGGGTAAGGGTTAGGTTTAGGATTAGGGTTAGGGTTAGGGTTAGGGTTAGGGTTAGGGGACAGGGACAGGGACGGTTTAGGGTACAGGTTAGGGTACGACAACGGTTTAGGGTGAGCCTACATGTTAGGGTACGGGTTAGTGTTAGCGTACGGGTTAGGATTAGGGGACGGGTTAGGGTAAGGCTTCGGGTAAGGGTTAGTGTTAGGGTTAGGGTTAGGGTTAGGGTACGGGGACGGTTTAGGGTACAGGTTAGGGTACGACAACGGTTTAGGGTGAGCGTACGTGTTAGGGTACGGATTAGTGTGAGCGTACAGGTTAGGATTAGGTGACGGGTGAAGGTAAGGCTTCGGGTAAGGGTGAGGGTTAGGGGACGGGGACGGGGACAGGGACGGGGTCGGTTCAGGGTACAGGTTAGTGTACGACAACGTTTTAGGGTGAGCGTACGTGTTAGGGTACGGTTTAGTGTTAGCGTACGGGTTAGGATTAGGGGACGGGTGAGGGTAAGGCTTCGGGTAAGGGTTAGGGTTAGGGTTAGGATTAGGTATAGGGGACGGTGATGGGGACGGTTTAGGTTACAGGTTAGGGTACGACAACGGTTTAGGGTGAGCGTACGTGTTAGGGTACGGGTTAGTGTTAGCGTACGGGTTAGGATTAGGGGACGGGTGAGGGTAAGGCTTCGGGTAAGGGTTAGGGTTAGGATTAGGGTTAGGGTTAGGGTTAGGGGATGGGGACGGTTTAGGGTACAGGTTAGGGTACGACACGGTTTAGGGTGAGAGTACGTGTTAGGGTACGGGTTAGTGTTAGCGTACGGGTTAGATTTGGGGAGGGGTGAGGGTAAGGCTTCGGGTAAGGGTTAGGATTAGGGTTAGGGTTAGGTTCAGGGGACGGGGACGGGGACGGTTTAGGGTACTGGTTAGGGTACGACAACTGTTTAGGGTGAGCCTACATGTTAGGGTACGGGTTAGTGTTAGCGTACGGGTTAGGATTAGGGGACGGGTTAGGGTAAGGCTTCGGGTAAGCGTTAGTGTTAGGGTTAGGGTTAGGGTCAGGGTACGGGGACGGTTTAGGGTACAGGTTAGGGTACGACAACGGTTTAGGGTGAGCGTACGTGTTAGGGTACGGATTAGTGTTAGCGTACAGGTTAGGATTAGGTGACGGGTGAAGGTAAGGCTTCGGGTAAGGGTTAGGGTTATGGTTAGGGTTAGGGGACGGGGACGTGGACGGGGACGCTTTAGGGTACAGGTTAGGGTACGACAACAGTTTAGGGTGAGCGTACGTGTTAGGGTATGGGTTCGTGTTAGCGTACGGGTAAGGATTAGTGGACGGGTGAGGGTAAGGCTTCGGGTAAGGTTTAGGGTTAGGGTTAGGGGACGGGGACGGTTTAGGGTACAGGTTAGTGTGCGACAACGGTTTAGGGTGAGCGTACGTGTTAGGGTACGGGTTAGTGTTAGCGTACGGGTTAGGATTAGGGGACGGGTGAGTGTAAGGCTTCGGGTAAGGGTTAGGTTTAGGATTAGGGTTAGGGTTAGGGTTAGGGTTAGGGTTAGGGGACAGGGACAGGGACGGTTTAGGGTACAGGTTAGGGTACGACAACGGTTTAGGGTGAGCCTACGTGTTAGGGTACGGGTTAGTGTTAGCGTACGGGTTAGGATTAGGGGACGGGTTAGGGTAAGGCTTCGGGTAAGTGTTAGGGTTAGGGTAAGCGTTAGGGGACGGGGACGGAGACGGTTTAGGGTACAGGTTAGGGTACGACAACGGTTTAGGGTGAGCGTACTTGTTAGGGTACGGTTTAGTGTTAGCGTACGGGTTAGGATTAGGGGACTGGTGAGGGTAAGGCTTCGGGTAAGTGTTAGGGTTAGGGTTAGGGTTAGGGGATGGGGATGGGGACGGGGACGGTTTAGGGTACAGGTTAGGGTACGACAAGCTTTAGGGTGAGCGTTCGTGTTAGGGTACGGGTTCGTTTTAGCGTACGGGTAAAGATTATGGGACGGGTGAGGGTAAGGCTTCGGGTAAGGGTTAGGGTTAGGGTTAGGGTTAGGGTTAGGGGACGGGGACGGTTTAGGGTACAGGTTCCTGTACGACAACGGTTTAGGGTGGGCATACGTGTTAGGGTACGGGTTAGTGTTAGCGTACGGGTTAGGATTAGGGGACGGGTGAGGGTAAGGCTTCGGGTAAGGGTTAGGGTTAGGGTTAGGGTTAGGGTTAGGGGACGGGGACGGGGACGGTTTAGGGTACAGGTTAGGGCACGACAACGTTTCAGGGTGAGCGTACGTGTTAGGGTACGGGTTAGTGTTAGCGTACGGGTTAGGATTAGGGGACGGGTGAGGGTAAGGCTTCGGGTAAGGTTTAGGGTTAGGGTTAGGGGACGGGGACGTTTACGGGGACGCTTTAGGGTACAGGTTAGGTTATGACAACGGTTTAGGGTGAGTGTACGTGTTAGGGTACGGGTTAGTGTTAGCGTACGGGTTAGGATTAGGGGACGGGTGAGGGTAAGGCTTCGGGTAAGGGTTAGGGTTAGGGTTAGGGTTAGGGGATGGGGACGGTTTAGGGTACAGCTTAGGGTACGACAACGGTTTAGGGTGAGCGTATGTGTTAGGGTACGGGTTAGGGTTAGGGTACGGTTTAGGGTTAGGGGACGGGTGAGGGTAACGCTTCGGGTAAGGGTTAGGGTTAGTGTTAGGGTTAGGGGACGGGGACGGGTACGGTTTAGGGTACAGGTTAGCGTACGACAACCGTTTAGGGTGAGCGTATGTGTTAGGGTACGGGTTAGTGTTAGCGTACGGGTTAGGATTAGGGGACGTGTGAGGGTAAGGCTTCGGGTAAGGTTTAGGGTTAGGGTTAGGGTTCGGACACAGGGACGGTTTAGGGTACAGGTTAGGGTACGACAACGGTTTAGGGTGAGCGTACGTGTTAGGGTAGGTGTTAGTGTTAGCATAAGAGTTAGGATGAGGGGATGGGTGAGGGTAAGGCTTCGGGTAAGGGTTAGGGTTAGGGTAAGGTTTAGGGTTAGGGGACGGGGACGGGGACGGTTTAGGGTACAGGTTAGTGTACGACAACGGTTTAGGGTGAGCGTACGTGTTAGGGTACGGGTTCGTGTTAGCGTACGGCTTAGGATTAGGGAACGGTTGAGGGTAAGGCTTCGGGTAAGGGTTAGGGTTAGTATTAGGGTTAGGGTTAGGGTTAGGGGACGGGGACGGTGTAGGGTACAGGTTACGGTACGACAACGGTTTGGGGTGAGCGTACGTGTTAGGGGACGGGTTAGTTTTAGCGTACGGGTTAGTATTAGGAGACGGGTGAGGGTAATGCTTCGGGTAAGGGTTAGGGTTAGGGTTAGGGTTAGGGTTAGGTTTAGGGGACGGGGACGTTTTAGGGTACAGGTTAGGGTACGACAACGGTTTAGGGTGAGCGTACGTGTTAGGGTACGGTTTAGTGTTAGCGTACGGGTTAGGATTAGGGGACGGGTGCGTGTAAGGCTTCGGGTAAGGGTTAGGGTTAGTATTAGGGTTAGGGTTAGGGTTAGGGGACGGGGACGGTTTAGGTTACAGTTTAGGGTACGACACGGTTTAGGGTGAGAGTGCGTGTTAGGGTACGGGTTAGTGTTAGCGTACGGGTTAGGATCAGGGGACGGGTGAGGGTAAGGCTTCGGGTAAGGGTTAGGGTTAGTGTTAGGGTTAGGGTAAGGGGACGGGGACGGGGACGGTTTAGGGTACAGGTTAGGGTACGACAACGGTTTAGGGTGAGCGTACGTGTTAGGGTACGGGTTCGTGTTAGCGTACGGGTAAGGATTAGGGGACGGGTGAGGGTAAGGCTTTGGGTAAGGGTTAGGGTTAGGTTTAGGGTTAGGGTTAGGGTTAGGGGATGGGGACGGTTTAGGGTACAGGTTTGGGTACGACAACGGTTTAGGGTGAGCGTACGTGTTAGGGTACGTATTAGTGTTAGCGTACGGGTTAGGATTAGGTGACGGGTGAGGGTAAGGCTTCGGGTAAGGGTTAGGGTTAGTGGACGGGGACGGGGACAGGGACGTGGACGGTTTAGGGTACAGGTTAGTGTACGACAACGGTTTAGGGTGAGCGTACGTGTTAGGGTACGGGTTCGTGTTAGCGTACGGGTTAGGATTAGGCGACGGGTGAGGGTAAGGCTTCGGGTAATGGTTAGGGTTAGGGTTAGGGTTAGGGTTAGGGTTAAGGGACGGGGACGGTTTAGGGTACAGGTTAGGGTACGACAACGGTTTAGGGTGAGCGTACGTGTTAGGGTACGGGTTAGTGTTAGCGTACGGGTTAGGATTAGGGGACGGGTGAGGGTAAGGCCTCGGGTAAGGGTTAGGGTTAGGGTTAGGGTTAGGTTTACGGTTAGGGGAAGGGTACGGGCACGGTTTAGGGTACAGGTTAGGGTACGACAACGGTTTAGGGTGAGCGTACGAGGTAGGGTACGGGTTAGTGTTAGCGTACGGGTTAGGATTAGGGGACGGGTGAGGGTAAGGCTTCGGGTAAGGGCTAGGGTTAGGGTTAGGGTTAGGGTTAGGGGACGGGGACTGGGATGGTTTAGGGTACAGGTTAGTGTTCGACAAAGGTTTAGGGTGAGTGTACGTGTTCGGGTACGGGTTAGTGTTAGCATACGGGTTAGGATTAGGGGACGGGTGAGGGTAAGGCTTCGGGTAAGGTTTACGGTTAGGGTTAGGGTTAGGGTTAGGGGACGGGGACGGTTTAGGGTACAGGTTAGGGAACGACAACGTTTTAGGGTGAGCGTATGTGTTAGGGTACGGGTTAGTGTTAGCGTACGGGTAAGGATTAGGGGACGGGTGAGGGTAAGGCTTCGGGTAAGGGTTAGGGTTAGGGTTAGGGTTAGGGTTAGGGGACGGGGACTGCGACGGGGACGGTTTAGGGTACAGGTTTGCGTACGACAACGGTTTAGGGTGAGCGTATGTGTTAGGGTAGGGGTTAGTGTTAGCGTACGGGTAAGGATTAGTGGACGTGTGAGGGTAAGGCTTCGGGTAAGGGTTAGGGTTAGGGTTAGTGTTAGGGTTAGGGGACGGGGACGGTTTAGGGTACAGGTTAGGGTACGACAAAGGTTTAGGGTGAGCGTACGTGTTAGGGTACGGGTTAGTGTTAGCGCACGGGTTAGGATTAGGGGACGGGTGAGGGTAAGGCTTCGGGTAAGGGTTAGGGTTAGTGTTAGGGTTAGGGTTAGGGTTAGGGGACGGGGACGGTTTAGGGTACAGGTTAGGGTACGACAACTGTTTAGGGTGAGCGTACTTGTTCGGTACGGTTTAGTGTTAGCGTACGGGTTAGGATTAGGGGACGGGTGAGGGTAAGGCTTCGGGTAAGGGTTAGGGTTAGGGTTAGGGGACGGGGACGGTTTAGGGTACAGGTTAGGGAATGACAACGGTTTAGGGTGAGCGTACGTGTTAGGGTACGGGTTAGTGTTAGCGTACGGGTAAGGATTAGGGGACGGGTGAGGGTAAGGCTTCGGGTAAGGGTTAGGGTTAGGGTTAGGGTTAGGGTTAGGGGACGGGTAATGGGACGGGGACGGTTTAGGGTACAGGTTAGCGTACGATAACGGTTTAGGGTGAGCGTATGTGTTAGGGTAGGGGTTAGTGTTAGCGTACGGGTTAGGTTTAGGGGACGTGTGAGGGTAAGGCTTCGGGTAAGGGTTAGGGTTAGTGTTAGGGTTAGGGGACGGGGAAGGTTTAGGGTACAGGTTAGGGTACGACAAAGGTTTAGGGTGAGCGTACGTGTTAGGGTACGGGTTAGTGTTAGCGTACGGGTTAGGATTAGTGGACGGGTGAGGGTAAGGCTTCGGGTAAGGGTTAGGGTTAGTGTTAGGGTTAGGGTTAGGGTTAGGGGACGGGGACGGTATAGGGTACAGGTTAGGGTACGACAACTGTTTAGGGTGAGCGTACTTGTTAGGTACGGTTTAGTGTTAGCGTACGGGTTAGGATTAGGGGACGGGTGAGGGTAAGGCTTCGTGTAAGGGTTAGGGTAATGGTTAGGGTTAGGGGACGGGGACGTGGACGGGGACGGTTTAGGGTACAGGTTAGTGTACGACAACGGTTTAGGGTGAGCGTACGTGTTAGGGTACGGGTTCGTGTTAGCGTACGGGTAAGGATTAGTGGACGGGTGAGGGTAAGGCTTCGGGTAAGGGTTATGGTTATGGTTAGGGTTAGGGGACGGGGACGGTTTAGGGTACAGGTTAGTGTGCGACAACGGTTTAGGGTGAGCGTACGTGTTAGGGTATGGGTTAGTGTTAGCGTACGGGTTAGGATTAGGGGACGGGTGAGGGTAAGGTTTCGGGTAAGGGTTACGTTTAGGATTAGGGTTAGGGTTAGGGTTAGGGGATGGGCACGGTTTAGGGTACAGTTTAGGGTACGACAATGGTTTAGGGTGAGCGTACGTGTTAGGGTACGGGTTAGTGTTAGCGTACGGGTTAGGATTAGGGGACGGTTTAGGGTAAGGCTTCGGGTAAGGGTTAGGGTTAGGGTTAGGGTTAGGGGACAGGGACAGGGACGGTTTAGGGTACAGGTTAGGGTACGACAACGGTTTAGGGTGAGCGTACATGTTAGGGTACGGGTTAGTGTTAGCGTACGGGTTAGGATTAGGGGACGGGTTAGGGTAAGGCTTCGGGTAAGGGTTAGTGTTAGGGTTAGGGTACGGGGACGGGTTAGGGTACAGGTTAGGGTACGACAACGGTTTAGGGTGAGCGTACGTGTTAGGGTACGGATTAGTGTTAGCGTACAGGTTAGGATTAGGTGACGGGTAAAGATAAGGCTTCGGGTAAGGGTTAGGGTTAGGGTTAGGGGACGGGGATGGGGACAGGGACGGGGACGGTTTAGGGTACAGGTTAGTGTACGACAACGGTTTAGGGTGAGCGTACGTGTTAGTGTACGGGTTAGTGTTAGCGTACGGGTTAGGATTAGGGGACGGGTGAGGGTAAGGCTTCGGGTAAGGGCTAGGGTTAGTGTTAGTGTTAGGGTTAGGGTTAGGGGACGGGGACGGTTTAGGGTACAGGTTAGGGTATGACAACGGTTTAGGGTGAGCGTACGTGTTAGGGTACGTATTAGTGTTAGCGTACGGGTTAGGAATAGGTGACGGGTGAGGGTAAGGCTTCGGGTAAGGGTTAGGGTTAGTGGACGGGGACGGGGACAGGGACGGGGACGGTTTAGGGTAAAGGTTAGTGTACGACAACGGTTTAGGGTGAGCGTACGTGTTAGTATACGGGTTCGTGTTAGCGTACGGGATAGGATTAGGGGACAGGTGAGGGTAAGGCTTCGGGTAATGGTTAGGGTTAGGGTTAGGGTTAGGGTTAGGGGACGGGGACGGTTTAGGGTACAGGTTAGGGTACGACAACGGTTTGGGGTGAGCGTACGTGTTAGGGTACGGGTTAGTGTTAGCGTACGGGTTAGGATTAGGGGACGGGTGAGGGTAAGGCTTCGGGTAAGGGTTAGGGTTAGGGTTAGGGTTAGGGGACGGGGACGGGGACAGTTTAGGGTACAGGTTAGGGTACGACAACGGTTTAGGGTGAGCGTACGTGTTAGGGTATGGGTTAGTGTTAGCGTACGGGTTAGGATTAGGGGACGGGTGAGGTTAAGGCTTCGGGTAAGGGTTAGGTTTAGGATTAGGGTTATGGTTAGTGTTAGGGGATGGGGACGGTTTAGGGTACAGGTTAGGGTACGACAAAGGTTTAGGGTGAGCGTACGTGTTAGGGTACGGGTTAGTGTTAGCGTACGGGTTAGGATTAGGGGACGGGTGAGGGTAAGGCTTCGGGTAAGGGTTAGGGTTAGGGTTAGGGTTAGGTTTAGGGTTAGGGGAAGGGTACGGGGACAGTTTAGGGTACAGGTTAGGGTACGACAACGGTTTAGGGTGAGCGTACGAGTTAGGGTACGGGTTAGTGTTAGCGTACGGGTTAGGATTAGGGGACGGGTGAGGGTAAGGCTTCGGGTAAGGGTTAGGGTTAGGGTTAGGGTTAGGGGACGGGGACGGGGACAGTTTAGGGTACAGGTTAGGGTACGACAACGGTTTAGGGTGAGCGTACCTGTTAGGGTATGGGTTAGTGTTAGCGTACGGGTTAGGATTAGGGGACGGGTGAGGTTAAGGCTTCGGGTAAGGGTTAGGTTTAGGATTAGGGTTACGGTTAGTGTTAGGGGATGGGGACGGTTTAGGGTACAGGTTAGGGTACGACAAAGGTTTAGGGTGAGCGTACGTGTTAGGGTACGGGTTAGTGTTAGCGTACGGGTTAGGATTAGGGGACGGGTGAGGGTAAGGCTTCGGGTAAGGGTTAGGGTTAGGGTTAGGGGACGGGGACGGTTTAGGGTACAGGTTAGGGAACGAAAACGGTTTAGGGTGAGCGTACGTGTTAGGGTACGGGTTAGTGTTAGCGTACGGGTAAGGATTAGGGGACGGGTGAGGGTACGGCTTCGGGTAAGGGTTAGGGTTAGGCTTAGGGTTAGGGTTAGGGGATGGGGACTGGGACGGGGACGGTTTAGGGTACAGGTTAGTGTACGACAACGGTTTAGGGTGAGCGTATGTGTTAGGGTAGGGGTTAGTGTTAGCATACGGGTTAGGTTTAGGCGACGTGTGATGGTAAGGCTTCGGGTAAGGGTTAGGGTTAGGGTTAGTGTTAGGGTTAGGGGACGGGGACGGTTTAGGGTACAGGTTAGGGTACGACAAAGTTTTAGGGTGAGCGTACGTGTTAGGGTACGGGTTAGTGTTAGCGTACGGGTTAGGATTAGTGGATGGGTGAGGGTAAGGCTTCGGGTAAGGGTTAGGGTTAGTGTTAGGGTTAGGGTTAGGGTTAGGGGACGGGGACGGTTTAGGGTACAGGTTAGGGTACGACAACTGTTTAGGGTGAGCGTACGTGTTAGGGTACAGGTTAGTGTTAGGGTACGGGTTAGGTTTAGGGGACGGGTTAGGGTAAGGCTTCAGGTAAGTGTTAGGGTTAGGGTTAATGTTAGGGCTAGGGTTAGGGGACAGGGACGGTTTAGGGTACAGGTTAGGGTACGACAACTGTTTAGGGAGAGCGTACGTGTTAGGGTACGGGTTAGTGTTAGCGTACGCTTTAGGATTAGTGAACGGGTAAGGGTAAGGCTTCGGCTAAGTGTTAGGGTTAGAGTTAGGGTTCGGGTTAGAGGACGGGGACGGTTTAGGGTACAGGTTAGGCTATGACAACGGTTTACGCTGAGCGTACGTGTTGGGTACGGGTAAGTGTTAGCGTACGGGTTAGGATTAGGGGACGAGTTAGGGTAAGGCTTCGGGTAAGGTTTAGGATTAGGATTAGGGTTCGGGTTAGGGGACGGGGACGGGGACGGTTTAGGGTACAGGTTAGGGTACGACAACGGTTTAGGGTGAGCGTACGTGTTAGGGTACAGGTTAGTGTTAGCGTACAGGTTAGGATTAGGGGACAGGTTATGGTAAGGCTTTGGGTAAGGGTTAGGGTTAGGGTTAGGGTTAGAGGATGGGGACGGTATAGGGTACATGTTAGGCTATGACAATGGTTTAGGGTGAGCGTACGTGTTAGGTTACGGGTTAGTGTTAGCGTACGGTTTAGGATTAGGGGACGGGTTAGTGTAAGGCTTCGGGTAAGGGTTAGGCTTAGGGTTAGGGTTAGGAGACGGTGACTGGGACAGTTTAGGGTACAGGTTATGGCACGACAACTGTTTAGGGTGAGCATACGTGTTAGGGTACGAGTTAGTGTTAGCGTATGGGTTAGGATTAGGGCATAGGTTAGGGTAAGGCTTTTTGTAAGGGCTAGGTTTAGGGTTAGGTTTAGGGTTAGGGTTAGGGGACGGGGAAGGTTTAGGGTACAGGTTAGGGTACGACAACGGTTTAGGGTGAGCGTACGTGTTAGGGTATGTGTTAGTGTTAGCGTACGGGTTAGGATTAGGGGACGGGTTAGGGTAAGGCTTCGGGTAAGGGTTAGTGGTAGGGTTAGGGTTAGGGTTAGGGGACGGGGACAGTTGAGGGTACAGGTTAGTGTATGACAACGGTTTAGGGTGAGGGTACGTGTTAGGGTACAGGTTAGTGTTAGTGTACGGGTTAGGTTTAGGGGACGGTTTAGGGTAAGGCTTCTGGTAAGTGTTAGGGTTAGGGTTAGGGTTAGGGGACGGGGACGGGGACGGTTTAGGGTACAGGTTAGTGTACGACAACGGTTTAGGGTGAGTGTACATGTTAGGGTACGTGTTAGAGTTAGCATCCGGGTTAGGATTAAGGGACGGGTTAGTGTAAGGCTTCGGGTAAGGGTTAGGGTTAGGGGACGGGGACGGGGACGGGGACGGTTTATGGTACAGGTTAGGATACGACAACGGTTTAGGGTGAGCGTACGTGTTAGGGTACTGGTTAGTGTTAGCGTACGGGTTAGGATTAGGGGAGGCGTGAGGGTAAGGCTTTGGGTAAGGGTTAGGGTTAGGGATAGGGTAAGGGGACGGGGACGGGGACGGTTTAGGGTACAGGTTAGGGTACGACAACGGTTTAGGGTGAGCGTACGTGTTAGGGTACGGGTTAGTGTTAGCGTACGAGTTAGGGTTAGGGGACGGGTGAGGGTAAGGTTTCGGGTAAGGTTTAGGGTTAGGGTTAGGGTTAGGGGAAGGGGACGGTGACGGGGACGGTTTAGGGTACAGGTTAGGGTACGACAACAGTTTAGGGTGATCATACGTGTTAGGGTACGGGTTAGTGTAAGCGTACGTTTTAGGATTAGGGGACGGGTGAGGGTAAGGCTTCGGGTAAGGGTTAGGGTTAGTGTTAGGGTTAGGGTTAGAGTTAGGGGACGGGGACGGTTTAGGGTACAGGTTAGGGTACGACAACGGTTTAGGGTGAGCATACGTTTTAGGGTACGGGTTAGTGTTAGCGTACAGGTTAGGATTAGGGGACGGGTGAGGGTAAGGCTTCGGGTAAGGGTTAGGGTTTGGGTTAGGGTTAGGGTTAGGGTTAGGTTTAGGGCACGGGGACGGTTTAGGGTACAGGTTAGGGTACGACAACGGTTTAGGGTGAGAGTACGTTTTAGGGTACGGTTTAGTGTTAGCGTACGGGTTAGGATTAGGGGACGGGTGAGGGTAAGGCTTCGGGTAAGTGTTAGGGTTATTTTTAGGGTTAGCGTTAGGGTTAGGTTTAGGGCTAGGGGACGGGGACGGTTTAGGGTTCAGGTTAGGGTACGACAACGGTTTCGGGTGAGCGTACGTGTTAGGGCACGGGTTAGTGTTAGTGTACGGGTTAGGATTGGGGATGGGTTAGGTTAAGGCTTCGGGCAAGGGTTAGAATCAGGGTTAGGTTTAGTGTTAGGGTTAGGGTTAGGGGACGGCTTAGTGTACAGGTTAGCGTACGACACCGGTTTAGGATGAGTATACGTGTTAGGGTACCATTTAGTGTTAGCGAACGGGTTAGGATAAGGGGACGGGTGAGTGTAAGGCTTCGGGTAAGGGTCAGGGTTAGGGTTAGGGATAGGGTTAGGGTTAGTTTAGGGTACAGGTTACGGTACGACAATGGTTTAGGGTGAGCGTAGGTGTTAGGGTACGGGTTAGTGTTAGCGTACGTGTTAGAATTACGGGACGGGTGATGGTAATGCTTCGGGTAAGGGTTAGGGTTAGGGTTAGGGTTAGGGTTAGGGTTAGGGGACGGGGACTGTTTAGTGTATACGTAAGGGTACGACAACGGTTTAGGGTGAGCGTACGTGTTAGGGTACGGTTTAGTGTTAGCGTACGGGTTAGGCCTAGGGGACGGTTGAGGGTAAGGCTTCTGGTAAGGGTTAGGGTTAGGGTTAGGGTTAGGGGACGGAGAAAGGGACGGGGACGGTTTAGGGTACAGTTTAGTGTACGACAACGGTTTAGGGTGAGCGTACGTGTTAGGGTACGGGTTAGTGTTAGCGTACGGGTTAGGATTAGGGGACGGGTGAGAGTAAGGCTACGGGTAAGGGTTAGGTTTAGGGTTAGGGTTAGAGTTAGGGTTAGGGGCTGGGGACGGTTTAGGGTACAGGTTAGGGTACGACAACGGTTTAGGGTGAGCGTATGTGTTAGGGTACGCGTTAGTGTTAGCGTACGGGTTAGGATTAGGGGAGGGGTGAGGATAAGGCTTCGGGTAAGGGTTAGGGTTAGGGTTAGGGGACGGGGACGGGGACGGGGACGGTTTAGGGTACAGGTTAGGGTACGACAGCGGTTTAGGGTGAGCGTAAGTGTTAGGGTACGGGTTAGTGTTAGCGTACGGGTTAGGATTATGGGAGGGGTGAGGGTAAGGCTTCGGGTAAGGGTTAGGGTTAGGGTCAGGGTCAGGGGACGGGGACGGGGACGGTTTAGGGTATAGGTTAGGGTACGACAACGGTTTAGGGTGAGCGTACGTGTTAGGGTACGGGTTAGTGTTAGCGTACGGGTTAGGATTAGGGGACGGGTGAGGGTGAGGTTTCGGGTAAGGTTTAGGGTTAGGGTTAGGATTAGGGGACGGGGACGGTGACGGGGACGCTTTAGGGTGCAGGTAAGGTTACGACAACGGTTTAGGGTGAGTGTACGTGTTAGGGTACGGTTTAGTGTTAGCGTACGGGTTAGGATTAGGGGACGGGTGAGGGTAAGGCTTTGGGTAAGGGTTAGGGTTAGGGTTAGGGGACGGGGATGGTTTAGGGTACAGGTTAG